>NC_056736.1:551122146-551422146 GCF_019279795.1 Protopterus annectens | reverse complement strand
CTCAGGTATGTTTCGGGCTGTAATGCAGGCACAGGCATGTATGGAACAGTACACCAGGCAGGGACTAAGGGTGCAGAGGGCTCACAACACTGCTATCAATGACAGTATCCGTGACCTTGCCGGTGCCATCTGTAATTACACCGAGGTCATTGATAGACGTTGGGGGGAGACAATAGATGTCCTCTGCAATGTAATGTCCATGTGCCAGGACAGTGCAGGACGGCTGAGATATCGACATGGACGTATGCCAGCAACATCATCAGCTGGCAGTCATCGCGGATGACACACACGTCCCATCCACTCCTGTAGTAGCAGTACCAGCCTCAGAAATGTTGGGGCTGGGCTGTCAATAGACCATCCCAGACGACCACGTGCACATGGCTCTGGCCAGTCCCAGCAGGACATGGGTCCAGTCGACATCCCTCTGCCTTTGACAATAGTACCCAGTCTGGCTTAGTACCCGATACTGTCCGTGGCTCCCCTGGCAGGCACAGATACTGTGTCTGTGGCCGGAAACAGTGATCTGTATAGATTGGCAGGTACAGTCCGTGGCTGTCCCACAACCTCCCGTATTTGGCAGCCACAAGGTGGAACTGTGTGTATGCAGGCACACACACATAAACCAAACACCTAGGGCTAACACATACACACACACATTACACCAACATTGACCCATACTGTACTATTGTCCCACACACACACACACACACACACACACACACACACACACACACACACACACACACACACACACAGATACATGTCGATTGGATGGGTCATTGTCGGGCTATGGCAAACCAATAACACACCCTGTGCATATGATGAAACTGTGAGACCTCCAGTCATCTGTGACAGTGATGCAGGAACAGGCTTACATGGTGCTGATGCACAGGGTGACCTAATAGCAGTGTAGCAATGTTAGCATGTTGTCAACAGCAAAGTGTACGGATATCCTTGTAGGTATATCTGAGCAGGCATGATGCATTAAAGCTATGATTATCAATGTAGTATTGTTTACACCAGTGTTAATTCCAAGACTGTATTGTCCACCCATGTGCCACTTGGCTGATGTGGGCGGTACTGGCAGCATGTGTTGGTGAGTGGATGGTACATGTGTGATGTGTGCAGTACAGATGTGCAGGTGTCATACCTCTCAACTGTCCCTGATTTTCAGGGACGTCCCCGATTTTGACTCAAATTTTAACTCTGTCCCTCTTAATCCCTCCTAAAACTAGTGACTTTTGATGGAAAGGTGGTGAATTATACTTAATGAATAATGACAATAATTAAGAGTCATAAACTTCTTTTACTTCAGAAAATGTGTATTAATTCATATGCTCTGATTCTGTCAATGTTTCATGTTAATAGCACTGATATTTTAAAAGTGTCCCTGATTGTCCCTGATTTTTTCTTGACTTGCCCCTGATTCTGTTGAAATGTGTCCCCAGTTGGTTGAGAGGTCTGGCAGGTGTACATTTGTGAACATGGTGGAGGTGCACTGTCTGCATGTATGTGCATAGTGGACACATGGGAAGGGTGACATGTCCTGTATTACACAGTGTTAACACTTCATATTTCCTATTAGTGGCCAGTATGCATTTTACTCCATATATGTTACAACTTGGGTTCACATGTGTGTATGACATGGTTTGGCACTATGCTGTGGGTGATAATGTTTATATCAGTCATTATTTTGCATTCTGGTGGTATACATAACCTCAACAGCCTGATTTCACCCAATCATTAGATGATGTCTTGACAACTGACACACAGATGTAGGATACACAGTAGCATTTGAGTCCTTCCGGTACTATACTATACCAGTAACCAGTGGTATTGCCCGCCACCCATTCCTGGGACTACTCCTTTTTGGCATGTAGCCATCCTAGGTACAAGCAAACACACTAGGGATATGTCCATCCAGATCTGGTAACGCATACAGTAGCCTACAATGAATTCTCCAGATGAGACACGTATCCTCCACAAGGGTATCATACAGACAGATACCTGTTGACCAACCCATGCTGGAAAGCTATAAGCCAACTATAGCATAGTCATCCACATTTACTATACATAGTATCCTGACAGTACCACATTGGTAGTAGCCCACAGCATGTAGAAGGGGTACCGATGTATGCATACAGCCAAATGTTATGTCATCTGTCCTTTGGTATTCACATTTCCAAAGGTATGCTGATGTCCCTCAGTGCATCACATAAGCAAGAAGGGGTCTATATGCATATCCACAGAGGTGTTGTACACCTATAATTGATGGCCATTATTGACAGACTGTGTTGTGTTTGAACATGTCTGACATAAACCCCAGGCATGAACCCTCACTCTCACTATTCTATAGAAACTGTCATGGGTGTGTGTCACACAGATGACCTAGGCCACAGATCACTACAGTGGCTGGCCTTGCCACATACATAGATATGTGACCTATGGTCTGAGAAGCAGCAGCACAGACTGTCAATGGTAACAAATGTGTAACAGATGTACTCGTGTATAAAGCAGGCTTCACACCTATGAACTAATTGAGGTCACATGTACATATATGTATTTGCCACACAGATAACAATTGAGGTCACATGTACATATATGTATTTGCCACACAGATACCTGAAGAGTGCAATGCACATACTGTTGTTTTACTGATATGTCATACAGTTGTAAAAGCAAAACCCACAACACATTGACCAACAGTGTCACACACACACAGCAATTGCAGGATTCAAACCCCTACCTAACTATGTTATGATACTAGAGAGATATGCATTAACACAACTGGCAGTTTTCATTTCCACTGCTGTATTTGTGGAATACTGTCATCATCAGACTTGCCAAAGACACACACACTGAGCAATTGCAAGATTTAAACCCCTACCTAACTATGTTATGATACTAGAGACATACGCATTAACACGACGCGCTATATGCTTTATTGGTGAAATTTGTTTCTACTGCTGTATTTGTGGGATACTGACATCATCAGACTTGGCAAAGAGGAATCTACCTCTTTTAATGTGTTTTCCTAGTCTCCAAAAAGGGCAATCTTCTCACAGGAAATCACACACACTGAGCAAATGCACGATTCAAACCCCTACCTAACTATGTGATGATACTAGAGAGATATGCATTAACATGACGTGCTATATGCTTTATTGGTGAAATTTGTGTCTACTGCTGTATTTGTGGGATACTGACATCATCAGACTTGCCAAAGAGGAATCTACCTCTTTTAGTGTGTTTTCCTAGTCTCCAAAAAGGGCACTCCTCTCACAGGAAATTACACACACTGAGCAATTGCAGGATTCAACCCCCTACCTATGTTATGATATTACAGAGATATGCATTAACACAACGCGCTAAATACTTTACTGGGTGTTTTCTTTTCTCCTGCTATATTTGTAGGATGCTGACATCATCAGACTAGACATGGTAATGTGTGTGCACTTTGTTCTATGCAATCCCAGGAATGAACCATGTGGGTCAGCAGGTGTTAATAGCTTCCAGGACTCCACAATTCTTAGCTTGTGTGATCTCTCTGTGGACAAATTGCCATTCCTTCATATGACAATACATATTTATGCACAGGTTGTTGATTTTGTGGATACAACATGTGTCTGTGATGTTGATAAAGGGCTATTCAGAGTCTATGTGGGATGTGTGTAGCTCCCATCAGTGATGTGTGTCCTGGGTGGCTGCCTTGCAAACAGTCTAGCAGGTTTGGGAACCATGATCTGCCCATGATCATACCACAGTTGGTAGGGCTGTGTGTTTGTCGGCTTCCAATAGCTCTGTTTATGACTCCAATCATGATGGACACAATGGCCTTGCAGATCAGATGTCATAGGCTTATAGGACTATAGTTCCCATGGTCTGTTGTGCACCACCACTTGTGGGGTGTGCCATATGTTGCTGTAACACATTCAACAGTTTCAGATCTTGTAGAGAGGGTGAGGCTCAACAGACTGCTCAGGTGCAGGGTATGTTTGTTCTGTAGTTCACTTATGACACATATAGGGAAACAATGTAATCCAATTGATGCCATGTTTTCAGCTTTGGAAGGAGCTGTTTACCCATTCTACATGTGGTATCTCCTGGTATGATGATAGGGCCTTTTGTCAGTGGGAGGTGGGTATGTATGTATGGGCCTGTCTGACAGGATGTTGGCATTGTCAGTCATTTACAGTTGGCCCTGACTCAGGACATATATGAGTGTACATTGCTATTTATGACATAGCTGAAGGAAGTGTCATGGTTCTGTCTGGACTCCTTCGCAGATAATCTTTCCAAAACAACAACAAACCTGAGCACTAAACACCTGTTATACTCTTTTACACACTTAACACCCTGCTGATCCCTTTTGATCAGTCAACAGAGTATGTCATCATAATATCCTGGCATGTCCAAAGGTTGGTTTTGTGTGTACTCTCCAGTCCAGCTGGTGAATATGGGACTTTTGAGACAATGTTACAACTGCCTTATCTACACAAACAACCCTCACCTCCTCCCAACAAACTCAGATATATGTGAGAGATGCAACTATATAGACAAACAGGCGGCTGAGCTCTCTCGACCCATGACCGGCACAGTCTATCAGGTGGTGAAGGTAACCACACACACCACAAATCCAATCTCACTTAGACCTATAGCGACAGCAAACAAAAAACATTACTACACAAATACATACTCGGAGGCTCTAAATAATATCTGCCTAAGCAGCAGAGACCTCCTAAGCAGACACCCATACAACTGCTACCCCACAACAATACCCACATATCATATGGTTCACAAAGTCAGTGTGCCACACAGTCACTGCCCTTAGGGCTAAACAACACACATAATACACTTGTAATAGGTGACTCTATTGTCAGACACACTGACATCACACTCACCAGGCTGAACAAGGAGAAGGACACTTTGAGCTGTCTGTCGTGTGGCAGGTTCTGCCACATTACACATGCACTCAGGTCACTCCAAAGCAAGTACAAATATGGCTCTATCATTGTCCATGCTGGTGTGAATGACCTCAGACGTTCTTCCCTGGACTACATGACAAGAGACATAGAGGAGGTCTCTGATCATGTAACCCAGGCCAGTATAACCCTGACCTTGTGTAGCATCTTATCCTCGCCAAGAATTATGGCACAGTATACAGACAAGCTGATCAATTGTTACAGTTAGCTGACATCTTGGTGTCATTCAAAGGGGATCCAGTGTCTGTCAGCCTAGGATGACATGCTCAACATGCCACGTAGCTTCACTATGGACAGCTTGCACCTGTCACCCCTGGACTTTTGAATACTGGCTAAGGCTGTTGCCACCCCCACAGTGACTTTTTTGGGCAAGGCTCAAAAGACAAACCCACCTCCATAGACAATACAAGGTAAAATAAACTACGGGTAATGCTGCTCAACACCAGATGTCTAGACCTCAGAATACACGCACTCAAGACTCTCCTCACTATGGAGAATGTCGATATCTGTGCAGTAACAGACACCTGGTTCAGGCTCCCAAAAGCACACCAGCACTACCAGGTTATACTTCATACCATGCTTTTAGGCCACAAGACTCTGACCGACCAACAAATTTAGGGGGAGTATCCGTATACATCACAGATACACACATCTCCAGGTTAGTAGCACTGCAGGAAGCATCAGAGACCATACATGTGCAACTAACAGTGGGCAAAACTGCCTTCCAGTTTGTAGCTTGCTACAGACCACCCTCCTAAACTCACAAACCCCACTCAGCTTTCCTGGGAACACTAGAGAATACGGTCTCTACAAACACCATTATATGGGGTGACTTTAACTACCGAAACATTGACTGGGAATACTACTCATGCCCCAACACCCTCACCCAATGGTTGCTAGAATTTCTAAACCCAAATTCTATGTCACAACTGGTCACCACACCCACAAGAGGGGAAAACAAATTGGACCTGATCATCACCAACATGGGGACTCCATGTTCCACACCAGAGGTATGCCCCTCATTGGTAAGGTCAGACCATACATTTATCTCACTGGACAGCCATATCCCATCCCCACCCCCATCCTAGGTTCTCTCGGTGAAGAACTTACCAAAAGCAATCATCACACTTCTCAAAACCGAGGTGGTATCCTTCAAAGACCCTGGGACAGAGGTAAATACGGCGCAGACCGCCGAATTCTTTACAAACACATTTTATTGACACCTACTGGAATGCATAGATCATGCTATCCCAAATAAAAACAAGACTCACTCCTCCAAAGGCAGGGGGCCTGTCTGGTGGACCCCGGCCATAAATAAGCTATACAACAAAAGGAGGGGGGCTACTACTTGATAGAGCACAATCCTAAAAAGGGAAGGCATCTCTGATCAGTACTAGCAAGAAGCTACATTCACTCATGAATTCGTCTAAGACCCGCTTCGAAAGGTAAATTGCACCAGACACTAAGGACAATCACAAGGCCTTCTTTAGTTATGTCATGAACCTGGGTGCCAACTTCCAGATATGCTGTGAGTTACTGCAAAATGACAATACATACACTGACCCACAGACATTGCCAACATCCTGGCAAACAGATTCAGTGCAAATGTCACCCCCCACCCCCCCCAATGAGCAAATGTCCATCACAATAGAGTGTAGCCTCCCTGACATCACAGATGATGAGGTGAGTGCTGCCCTCTCCAAAGCAGACAACACAGCATCAATGGGACTGGACGGTGTCCCGGCCTGCATCTTACACAAGCTTCATGATGAACGTAACCCTCACATGAAGTCACTGTTCAATATCAGACTTACTACAGGATATGTACCCAAGGAATGGCATACAGCAACAGTGGTCCCACTCCACAAAGGTGGTGCCACAACAGACCCCGGACACTATCATCCTATAAGCCAATCTAGTCTGGTCTGCAAAGCTATGGACAGTATCATCATGGAACCCATACACACAGACATCGGGAACCTACAGACACTGGATCCTACACAATTCGGCTTTGTTGTGGGCAGATCTTGCTCTTGAACATGGTTGATTTCTTTAAACAGTTACCAGGTCCATAGACATTGGGAAGGTAGTCCACACAGCCTACCTGGACCTTGCAAAAACCTTCAAAACAATACCCCACTCGGGCATCATACATAAGCTCACCAGCTTAGGTATCGACACATATGTCACAAGATGGATTGCTAACTTGATCAGGGATAGCACCCACATGGTAAGTATTGCAGGTGCCATGTCTGACTCTACACCAGTTACACGTGGCATCCCACAAGGCTCAGTCCTGGGACCTCTCTTGTTCAGTATATATTTCTCTGACATACAGGCTAGCACAAGAGGGATATGGCTGACCATGTTCGCAGATGACTGCAAACTGGGTGCCATATTTGACTCTCCAGTTGGCACAAGCATCCTCCAGAAGGGTCTCACAGAGATGGATAACTGGTGCCAGAGCCATGGCCTATAGCTAAATGCCATTAAATGCATAGTCATCCCCTTTGGGAATAACAAAGTGACCACACATTACCACATAGGTGTTAATACATTAAGTACGGTAGAAGTTGTTAGGGATTTGGGGACATGAGTAGTTAGTAATCTTGCCTTTGACAATCACATTGCCAAAATGGTTAGACAGACCTTCTATATAGCCCACCTTATCCCAAAAAGTTTCACATTTAGATCAAGTAAAGTCATTATGCCCCTATACTCATCAGGCCCATGATTGGATACAATGCCCCATTTGGGATGTACCTTACCCAACACCTGCAGCAACTGTAATGGCCACAAAAGTACCTCACCAAGTGGATCTAAGGACTCACACAGATGCCCTGTGCAGTTCGGCTAAAGTACTTCCAGCTCTACTCAGTCGCTTACCGCCTACTCGGATGCTATCTGTGCCTGTTGTTTACAGCCATGTCCAGCACAGATATTAATAGGACATGCTGGAGGGACACATTCATATCCCAGAGGCTCCCCTCACTCTGGAATGGGATTCCCAGTCCTGCATAGGCAGAGCCTCCAACTGACCCCCTACAGGAGACATATTGATGAGTGGATGGGTGATCATATGTTTACCCCTGGGATCTCTTCTGGGTCCCTGCTAGACAGAGGCACAATAAACTAAACGTAAAATGCCTATCTTGTGTGACCACTATTCACAGGCACAGTCTACTAATCTAACAGGGATGCGAAAGCCAAACACACTCTGGCTAGGCTTATAAATGACCTAGGAAAGATAGCCTAGTATCAATCTATGCACCTATGGTAATGTTCGGGATGCACATTGTTTATTGATGATACTGATTGCAGGTTTTTTTATCTTCTTTGCTTTCCCACTTTCTATGAACAACCTAAGTATCTGCAGAACATATTTTATTATGACAGGGTTCCAATATATTATATATGTGTCTATTGTCATATAACTGTGTGCACAAGGTGGATTAGTGAACAGTGAAAGGTTCCTGGGTTAACACATGCAACTGCTGGATATGTGTGGCCCACTGCTGTACTCAGACATGGCCTAAGTGTGTGAGCATGCCCAGTCTGTACTTTCAGTGTTTTGCTGCCCGACATTTGTCTCATTTATTCAAGTGTGTGATCATGCCCAGTGTGACCTTTCAGTATGTTGCTGTCTGAAGTCCATTACATTTGTTGATGTGTGTGAACATGACCAATATTAACATATATACTATATGTGTGTTGAAAATCAGGATCTATGCTTACTGCAGGGCTCACCTTTGTGTCATAACTCGACAGGGATTATGCTGTGCCTGCAGGGTTTCCATGAGATATTTTGCATAGACTTATCAACATTTCTTCACACAGGCTGACCAGTGCAATAATGGCATGGTTTAGTGGTTCAGTACTATGACTGTAGTGCACAGCATCCTGGGTTCGAGGCCTGTCACTGCTTTATATTTTCATACTGAGCAGACCAGATTGCTTAAGGGGCAGTAGAGCAAATATGAGCATGTTGGCTTTTGTTCAGCTATACCCAATGTAGACCAAGCTTGTCCAACATTGCTCAACGTTAACCAACATTGCTGAACGTTGCCCAATATTGCTCAACATTGACCACAGTTGTGCTAGTGTTAGTGTGTGCAATTGCTTTACATATACTAAATGGTGGAGAAAGCTGTTTACCACTGCTTTATATTGCTTAACACATGGCAATCATGCCTCAGGTGGTGCTGCAGGGCTGCCTATGTCGGAAGCACATACTGCACTCCCTATACATGTTTGGAAATAAGTAGTGTCAAGTTAGGCATCCCTTTTACTATATGTGTGAGTCAGAGAGAGGTATCATTTCCAGGGTTCCTACTGATCCAGTGTATGTGCTATGCATTGCCTCTTTGCCAAGGCCAAAGCATCCTGGGAACACCTTCTTCTGCTTACTGGGGCAGGCTCAGGTTGTTCCTCCTCCGGGTCATGCTCTGCCTGTGATGGCCTTGGCAATGGTGGGGGGCTGTTTGGCCCAGGCCTATGCTGCTCCCGCTGCAGCTGTTTTTGCAGGATCATATTATGTAGCATAGCACATACCATGACAATTTGGGTACATGTAGTTGACGAGTACTGCAAGTCTCCACCAGATGTGTCCAGGCACCAGAACCGTGACTTGAGCAGGCCAAACACATGCTCGATTACATTTTGTGTTTGTGTGTGTGCCTCATTATGGTGTTCCTGTTCAGGTGGGTGTGTGTTTCTGATGGGTGTCATCAGCCACGGCTCCAGTGCATAGCCAGCATCCCCCACTAGGTGACCATGAGGGATGTCCCCATTGGCAAATGTCTGGTACAGCTGTGTCAGATGCCAGATATGGGAATCATGGTAGCTTCCAGGGCAGCCAGCACACACATTCAGTATTATGCCCTGGGCATCACACACAACCTGGCAGTTGATGGAGAGGAAGCCCTTGTGGTTGAAGTAGACCCTACCCCGCTCACCAGCTGGTGCTTTGATGCATATGTGCGTGCAGTCTATTGCACCCACTATCTCAGGGTATTCCGCTATTTGCTGGAAGAGATGCATATTGCTGGCCAATACCTCACAGGAATTGGGGAAATATACATGATCACTGACATGTGCTGACATGGCACCCAAGAACTGGTGCAGTACCCTGGATGCTGATGCCTGTGATATCCCCAGCATATCACCAGTTGATCTCTGGAAGCTACCTGTTGCTAATATTCTTAGGCCAACACATACCTTGGTTTCCACTGGGATGGGTTCCCATCTGTTGGTTCTGTGTGTGAGGTGTGGCCTGCACAGCTCAACAATTTGCTGCAGGAGGTCTCTGTCCACTCTATAGCGCTCCACTATCTCCAGCTCATGTAGCCCCTGATAGGTTACCCTGAGCCTGTACACTCTTCTCCGTCTCCTCACTGTGGGTTGTCCAGCAGCATTTGCTTTGTCACCACCCTCACCATGTTGCATATGTCACCTTATAACAGCAATGGCAGCCCCTAACATTTCTTTGTCTCAGTAAAGCTTTTTCAGTTTTCACTTCTATTAGCTTACTCCAGTGTTGCAGTGTCTCTTGAGAGAAACATAGTGGAATGTTGTTTGCAGAGTTTTAAGTGGTGGGCTGGGCTAGTGTACTGTCTGTGTAATTGCCTGATTCTGATTGTTTTCACCTGTTATCTCTGCTAGTACTCCCTGGTTAACTTCCTACTATTTGTTGTGCTGCCTTTTTCCTTTCTGTTTTCTCAGGGGGGCAGCGCCACGCACACAAGCGCAAACACCCGCACACCAGCTCACACGCGTGCACACATGCTTACATGGACTAAAACATGCTTATTCTTGCTAAAATGCGTGCACACCGGTGCAAACATGCTTACACAACTTTAAACAGCCTTAGACATGCTTACTCCGGCTTAAAAGCGTGCACACAGGTGTACACGCACGCACACAGTCTTACTCGGATTTACAGGCATGCACCCACAAGCATACACATTGCAGGCATTTCAGCAAGAAACTTTAGTGTTATCCACAGCATACATCTTCAATTTCTTGCCTTTAGCTAGGCTACCTGTTGACACACCTCTTCCAATGATGTGTAACTAACAGCAGACACATGCCACTCTGCTCCAATAAGCTTCACTTCTTTCATACATACCCCCCTCGTGATGTCACCTATCTTCTACTATGTTACTCCCCTTATCCTACTCCTACACTCCACTGACAGTGTTCATTTGCTATGAAAACTTGGGATTCACTATCCTAACCATCATTTGCATAGGATTGCCTACTAATTCTTGGTTACATCTCTTAGACTGAGCTTCCCCGCCTTAGCAACCTCTACTCGGTAGCCATGTTGTCTTCAGCCTGCCATTCCCTTGCATTGTAAATTAAGAATTAGAATAAAATCCACATTTGTGGATTTTAATTATTGATTTTCTGGTTTTTAGAGTGCAGTGCATTTGCGCGGCGCTGCGCTACTCTTAAACACCAGAGATCGGGATAAAAACAAAAAAAATTTATTTTTATTTTGCATCGGTGAACATTGCCAATGGCCGTATTTTTGGCCATTGGCATGCTTCCTCAAATGGATGCATCCTTTTTTTGGAGCTGTCACAGCTCTGTTTTGCTATTTGCAGAACTGTACTCAGTTTTCAATTTCTGCAAATAACACTACTCTTACTCGGACAGGTTCAGGTTTCCTAGATCGCAAATTTACCTCATTTGCATAGCTTTCACCTGCAATTGAAGTAATTTGCATATCCAAGCCCTGTCCGTGTAAGACTCATTTTAGGAGCTCTGTTGCATGCTCCTACTGGCTGATCCTGGATCGCTCGGTGGACATGTTGGCTGCATGGAATCTTACTCTACTCTTAGACTCCATGCAAGCCTTCGTGAATCCGGCCCAACAACTTTCTTCACTTGATTCTTTACATATATTTCCTTTTCTTTCTCATAAAAGGTCATCTTTTTCTTTAATAAATAAAATATTTCTTGACTTCATTTTTTATATTCTTCTTTACCATCTTTCTTTTATCCTCTATACATTCTAGAAAACATGCTTTATATTTTTCTTTAAAGCTAACCCACCAGATAGTCCAATTTTCACAAAATTCTCTCATACCTATATGATTCTTCCATTACATATGTATTGCTTTTTTATCATCTTGCTCCAATTCTTTCTCATTTAATCTTTTAGTTCCTTTACCTATTCTTATATAGTCTTCTTTTTCTTGTACTCTTACCCTTATAGCTAAATGATCAGAAAAAACAGTATTTTTATTCCTTGTATAATCTTTAAACTATCTGATACCAAAAAACTTGATTTTCTTCATAATCTCATTTCTCCTATACGTCCAATTTCTATTTTCCCATACACATAATATACCACATTTCATAATCTCATTTACTATTTTGACTTCATATCCATTCTTCTTATGTATTCTTAAATTACAGTTAAAGTCCCCTACTAATATTATATCCATATTTACACAAACATGATTTAAAAGATTTTTTAAAAATGTCTTCCCTTTCTTTTTTAATAACATATGCATATAAGGCTATAATCCTATAAACACATTTATTACATCTTAGGTCTAATACAGTTGTATGTCCCAGCTCAACTGATGTGACATCTCATATTTTAATATTCTCCTGACATAATATACATATACCAGAACGCATTTCTTTTCCCATATTCCAAATAACTGAATCATTCCATAATTTTTCTGTTTGCATCCTTGCTTCCTCTGCTAGTAATCTAATATTTTGTAATGATTACACGTACATCTAATAACGCACACCATTCTAATATATCTATTCTCCTCTTAATATTTTTCTTACTATTGACATTTAAAGCTAATATCTTCAGTTTTTTTTTAACAGACAGAAAGAGAAAAGAAAAGGAAAATTAAAAAGGAAATCTCATATTTTACCTTTCTTATTTTCTTTAATGGACATACATTTATATTTTCTTTTCCTTTCTTTTACCCTTTTTCCTATAGAATTCTTCCTTCCTTTAGTTATTTGCCAGTTCACATATTCTTCTTCACTTGCATCATTATTTTCTTGCACACCTTTGTTATCCCCTTCTTTGACATTATTTAATATTCCTTTATCTCTCTCATTCTGATTTATATGCTCCTGTACTACACTTTTTTCTTGCTACAAATTGTGTATAACCGCTTCTCCAACTTGTTGTTCATTATTATCACATTCTAATGATGCATGCCCAGTATTACCACATTTTTTACACTTTAAATCACATTTCTTTGCCTCATGTCCTGCCTTTACACATATAAAGCATTTCCTTTTATTTCATTCACAAAATAAATTATCATCTTTTCCACAAAAAAGCAAGTTTTTGGCTGCCCCCTATATTTTACAAAATCTGTATTACCATTCACATTTATAATACTTGGTATAGGTATTACATTACCTATTTTCATTTTTTAAATGATCTCACATTTCCATCCTGCAGTGCATAATCTTCTTTCATCATAATTTTTCATTGTGACCATAACATCTTTACATACACTCAGCAAATGCATTTTCAGTTCTATCACATCAACTTATGTTCTGAATTGAATCATTATTCTTATTTTAGTTTGTCTTAAAAAAGATTGCATGATATACTCCGACCAAGGATACAAGTTCTTTTTTTGTTCATACTTTTCTAAAAAAAAATTCCATGAACTAGCCATTTTCAAATAATAAGTCACAGAAAGTTTCCTTATTAATTAGTATGAAAGCTCTTACCTCCTTTGCAGTAACACCTAATAGTGCTTTTAAGAAGGCCCAGACTTCATACCTGCCTAGTCCTTTTTCTTTATTACTGTTTATTCGTACCATATATCTTCTCTTTACCTCCTTCACTTCTTCCTTTCTGCCTTTATCTTTCATAGTTTTCACATATGCCCTCCCTTCTGGTTCTCTTTCTTCTCCATCTTCTTCTATCCTTTCTATTATTTCATTCCACAATACTGTTGCATTATTCTCTGGTTCACTTTGGTTAATCATCTGCTCCAAATAATCATCCCACAACCCTCCAGACTGGGGGGTTGTAATAATACATTCCTTCTGACTATCTGCTTCTCCCTTAAATAGCTTCTTTTGGAATACATCTTCTGAATCAACCTCCATCTCATCTGATGAAACACCTCCCTCTTCAAGAGGAATCTTGATGAGTGGATGGGAGATCGTAGGTTTACCCCGGGTATCACTTCTGTGTTAATGTTAGACAGAGGCACAGTATACTAACCTCGAAAAAGGGCATAGCAAAATAAATTTAAAATGGGTGGCGAAAGCCAAAGACATTCTGGCTAGGCTTATAAATGCCCTAGGGCAGATAGCCTAATATGAACCTATGAACCTCCTTCTCCTCTGATACAAATGCTTTCTCTGCTTTCCACTCACTAACATCCATCTCAGGTAATGATTTTACCAACTCCATAATCTTCAATACATCCTCAGCCTGGTTTACATTTGCCATGATTCCGCCTGTATCTCTGGGCTACCTATGTGTCTGGATCAGAAACAGAAAGGAAGACACATCACACTTAAATGAATCCCTTGATGCAAACAAGTAGGGGAAGTTCCCTGATATCCTGGACAAATTTCCCATAGTAGTTTATATACCACCTTGGGCCTCCCTTGAAGGGAGGTTACTTGTCTAGTGGGACTAATCCAGTTAACAAAGGATAAACTTTATAACTTTAGCATAAGAGATATAAAGTATTAAAGAGAACTGGATTTGAAGAAAAGAGAGCACCAGAAGCAAAAAAAGACAAGGGCTGAAATACATGAAAGAGGTGGAGAAAAAAACTAAAATAGAAAGGGGAACAAGAAATGATTGTTTAAATGACTCATTGTAGAAATAATGTCCACAGAAAAAAATACTTACATCTGAAAGTATAACTGCATCAAAAAATAATGTGTACTTCTTTCTCTCGCTGTCCCTATCTCTTTATCATTCTCTTGCTCTCTCTCCTTCTCTCTCATTCTCTGTGTAGTTTATTGCATTTTATTGTTGTATTTCCATAATCAAATTACTTATCTTGCTTTCTTGTTGTAGAAAAGGATTGAATTTAAGAAGGGAGACTAATTTTATTTTTACAGCAAACATCTAGTATTAATGATTTTCCATTCTATAAATGTTATATTGGATATATGCCTTTCCATTATATGCATGCAGTATTCTGAACATGAGGGATCCCAGCCAAGGGTGGCCCAATGTCCAGCTAGTATATAAAAGCCTTATGTTGTTAATGATATACCATATGTCACATGTATGCTCCCAGCACTAGTCGTAGGGTATAAAGGTGACATTTGGACATATCATCCTCAGAACTTACTCACTGCCAGTCTGAATGTCATCTTTGATTGTTGATCTGATCACTCAAGTCATTGCTAGTTTACCTAGCCGTTTCAGTTAAGTGCCCTACTGGGGATTTTGCTTATCCTTTTTGTTTTTAACATTTGTGTTGTTGTGGGGTTTTATGTCATCAATAAAGGATAAATGCCAGTGTGGGAGACAGATTCCCCATAAAGACTGTCAAGAGCAGTGCTTGTTTTGTTTAGGTGCTTCTAATTACTATACTTTCTGTACTATTTGTCAGACTTTTGTTCCAAAGACCTTGTATAGTCATCTTTCATTGCTATTTATCTATGTTAAAACCCAGTGCATAAAGCATTTAGTGAAAGATTCTATGGAAGGTACTTCTCATTCTGAGGGTCAATCATCTTCCAAGAAGGACAAAAAAGTCAGGTCAGATTCTTTGGCTGTACCTCCTCCATTGGACATCTGTCTTGAGTCTGGTGAAACTCGGAGGATCATCTGGTTTATTGGCTGGATTTCTCTGCTGCAACCTGGTTGGAGGCCAGCGTGGATTTGGCTTCTTGCACCTCCTCGGAGGCCTTGCAGACATCCACTTTGAATATTCAGGCAGAGCTGTGGGTAATTGCCAATTATCAACAAAGGGCCTAGGAGGGTTTCTCAGATACTGTTGAGGGTGGAAGACTATGATTATTGAGTATAGGCTGACACTGGAGCCTTCTACATTTTAGAAAGCAGATGTCCCTTTAAAAAATAAGCAAAAGACAAAACATAGCTCATCTACTCTTAAGGACCCACAAAGTGAATGGCAGAATTTTACACAAGGTTTGTTCAATGCTCTTATGGTCCTGAAGCCTCTAAGGGTGTTTCTGTCCTTACTCTTCCTTGATCATCTTTCCCCTCAAGAGAACTAGCCAACAGGTTTCCTCTGAGGAAGAAGAGGATTCTCATGAGGAATCCCTGGCTTATTCTACCCAGTTTTCTTCCCTTTTGGATTATGGTTATGAGAAAGAGGAGTTTGCTAGTCCTGAATCTCCTTTTGAGGAGATTTCCTTTGGGATATTATTTCCAGGATGACGGAATTCTTTAAATTGGACTGTGCCCATGTTTCTGAAGTGCAGAGAAGATATTATGAGCTCCTTCAAATGGAGTCTCCTAAACCCTCTGCTGTTCCTCCAGTTTTGGCTGCTTTATTGGATGCCTTTTCTTCTGCATCTCAGGCTGCAGACTCTCAGCCTCCTGTTCTTAAATTACCTGATCAGTTTTATAAAGTGTGTGATGACTGGAAATTCCTTTATAAGTGTCCATCTGTTGACCTGTCCTTCTAAATTACTGCTTTCTAATAAGCTTCTTCCTTCTGATAAGGCCATCAGGAATACAGATAGGCTAGGTAAAAATGTTTATACTTCAGCTATCCTAGCCTTTCGTGCTGTTAATTGTAGACTCATATGACCAGATATGCTTTGGATCTCCTTTGTCAAGCTTGCCAGTTTATTTCTGACCTTCCTGATTCTGAAGGAAAGACTTCTGCCTTGTCCCTGTTAGGGACTTCTTCCCAGATAGCTCACTATTCCATTAAATGTTGTTATGATGCAGCAGATACTTCTCCTAGGGCTGCTGCCTTTGTCTCTGTGTTGAGGAGAAATTACTGACTATGGCTTCAACCTCTACCTGATGATATTAAGACTGAGTTGATGGATGCTCCTTTGGACAATGAGTTTTTGTTTGGTGCTACTGCAGCTGATTTGTTCATTTCCCTGTAGGAAAAAGGCAAGGATTTATAGGACCTGATATTTTGCTTTCTCTGTGCCAAAGTTCCAGAGAAACTATCACAATAAAACAGATTTTGTTAAAAGGCAGTCTTGTCCTCCTCCAAAGGCAAGAAAGATAGTAGGAGGGATCCCCCCTCTAAGTCTACACAGAACCCTCCTGCTCAAAAGCCTCTCTTTCCTGATAAACCAGGTGCTGTCTGACTACCTAATTCTTCCCTGGCACATTCCTCTTTCACACCATTTTTTTCTCTCTTCAAGTGTGGTTAAGCATAACCCTGGATTCCTGTGTTGTTTCTATCACTCACCAAGGGTATTTCATGGTTTGGAAATATGTTCCCACTTTCTTGGGCATTCCTCAGCCACCTCAAGACTAGTTGAGCTTTTTTCCAGAGGTGCTTCAAGGTCTTTTGATTCAGGAAACTATTCAAGAGGTTCTAGCTGTCAAAGGAGAAAGGGGTTTTATTCCAGAATGTTTTTGGTCACCAGGAAATAGGGCACTTGCAGACCCATTCTGGATTTTTCTCACCTGAATATATTTTTGAAAGTTCCTTCCTTTTGAATGTTATTCCTTCTGACTTTGTTCCCTTTGCAGCATCCTCAGGCTTTTCTGGTTTCTCTGGATCTCAAGAATGCTTACCTCCATATTCCTATTTATCTCATTTTCAGGAAGCTTTTACATGTCTCTGTTTCTTCCTGGCATTTACAGTTCTCTTATTTGCCCTTTGGCCTCTCTACTGCCCCTACAGTATTCAGAAAATGTCTAGCTCCTGTGATTGCTTTTGCAGGCTCAAGGGGATTCAAGTCTTTCATTATTTAGACCACCTTCTTATTCAAATATCCTCTCCAGAGATTCTTTTACAGCAGCTTCAGTGGGTCATTGCTCTGATGCAAAGCTTGGATTTCACTGTAAATTTTCAAATAGCCCAGTCAATGGGATCATGTTTTTTCTAGGATGCAAGATCCAGACTGCTCTTATGCTAGCAGTCCTGCTGCCTCCCAAGGCGTTGACTCTGATTTTCTTTTTTCAGTCTCTTCTTCTGACTTTGATTTCAGCCAGGGAATTTCTAAGGTCACTGGTAGTCATGGCATCAACTATCCCTATGCTTCCCTTTGCCAAACTGCACATGAGAAAGTTTCAGTAGTACCTAAAGATAGTTTGACTGCAGCATTCTTGTCATCTAGAGTTTCCAATTCCTCTTCTTCTGTGTCTCAAGTTGGAATTTTAGTGACGGATTTACCAACTAATTTTGAATCCAGGTCTTCCCTTTCAACCCTTGCTTCCCTGTCAGGAGCTGTTCACAGACTGTTGTTTAGTTATCCCTTAATTCTGCCAGATAGGTGTATGAGCTTCAATCTTTTATGACTGTTCCTCCTTTTTTTGTCTTTCATAAGGACCGAGTGTCTCTTTGTATCAATCATTCATTTATGCCTAAGTTGGTGATTGAGTTGTCTCTTAATCCATCTATTAATTTGCCCAATTTTTTAATTTGCACACTTTGGATGTGCATACACAACTCTGATTTTATTTGGACAAAACTAAAGCTTTTTAAAAATCTGATCAGGTTTTTGTTTCTTTTCATCCTAAATCATTAGGTTTGGCAGTTTCCAAGCAGAGAATTTCATTTTGAATTTCTAAAGCCATTTCATCTTGTCATTTTTAGAATGGTAAGAACCTTCCTTCTATGGTCAAGGCTCACTCTACTAGGGTTGTGGCTCCTTTTGGTGCTTTTTTCAAGGGTGTGGATACTAATTCTATCCTTGCGGCAGCTCCCTGGCGTTCTGTGCATACCTCTGCAAAGTACTACAAGTTGGATGTCATATCCAGGGCTAGAGCTGTTTTTTTAGGGTCATTCTTCATGGGTGCCTAGAATGCTCTACTGACCCTTCCTCTTCCCTGTCTTCTTCCTGAGCTTTTGCACTCTCCCTCATGTTAAGAATACTGCAACAGTGAAACTGAAGGACATAGTAGAGTTGCATAAAATCATATCGTAACAGTTGATGTCCTTCTCTTCACTGTTGCAATACTCACTACTTCCTTCTTCCTTCTGATATTTTGTCCCTCTGGATGTATATGTTACCCTCTGGTATCCTTGGAATGGTATTCCTCCTGGGACTCTCAGTTCTGAGGATGATACTTCCAGATGTCACCTTTATGCCGTCTGCCTAGCGAAGGGAGCATACATGTGACACATGGTGTATAATTTACAATGTAAAGGCTTTTGTATACTGGCCAGACTTTGGTCATTCCTTGGCAAGGGATCCCTCATGTTAAAAGTACTGTAAATGTGAAGAGAAGGACATATTTTAGGGTAAGATTTTACACAACTGTGCTTTTTCATTTTTTTGTAATAAATGTTGACTGCTGATATCACCAGGCAGATTGTATGCAGTGATGAATGTAATCAATCTGTATATTTTATTACACAATCATGTCCTTAAATTAATTTGAAACCAGATCCTGAAACAAAAGAATAGCAACCAATCAAAAGATATATACCCGTTCACCCAGTGAAGCAGGTTGCTTATGCCAACAACTAACTGAAACTCCTGGAGATAACATGAAAAGTTAATGCAGTGTGGCACATGAGATTGTTTAACAGTTAAAAATAAAGTGTGTCAGACATGAAGAGAGTGTGATTTTTCAAAAGGATTTCAAAACTGTTTGCGCGATTTTTGCACAACAAATGACTTTATAGTCTACCTTTACTGCCAAAATGTAGCATCTCGGTGATTCTGTGGGTTGTCAATGATTATTATATTAAGAGGAAATAATTTTGGAGGTTTATTGATTTAGTAAACTACCCCTGGTCAAATATTTATAAACTCTAGGATGCTACTGCAAGAACTCACAGAAAAGGATTGCATCTGTGTTTCTAGAAAGTTCTTGACCTCTTGTGTTCACAAGCAGTGAGTTAAAAGAAGAACAGACTGTGATAAGGTTTGATACACAGTCATTGTATCTTGGACAGTCCAAACACAATGTGTATGCTCTGTTGGTTGGATTCTATCATTAGTGCACCAAATTATGCTACATATTTATTTCCTTCTCTCAAATCACTTCATAAATACTTCCCTCTCTATCAGAATATTCACAGACTCTTGGAAAGTAAATGAAGTTTGGCAACAAACTAAGTCGTCCCAGGACATCTTCATGGGGGTGGGTTAGGTTAATATTAAGGGGAATTAAGTGTGTTGGGGAGGTGAAAGGGTTAAGTGGAGGCAGGGATGGTTGGGAGGAAATGAGATAATGATGGTGAAGGGGTTAAGAGGTTTAGTCTAGTGTAGTTGGGTTAAGCAATCACATTTTGGTGTGAACTTGCTATGCTGCAGGTTCATGTCCTGATGACCAGTGTGTTCTTTGGTCAGGTAGGTCTTGGTATGGTAGTGTGCTTGAGGAGGTGAGTATCTAGGGTATGGGGAATGGTCATATGTATGCTGGTTAAAGGTGATTTTTTTTTTTTGGTAGGGGTGTTCTCAGGCTGGGTGAAGATGCAGGCTTTGGGCAGGTTGGATGGATTTTGATTGGTTTGCTAGAAGTCAGGTTGGGTATTTTGAGGAGGTGCTACTGTTTTCTTCTTGGTTTGTTGGGGCATTGTGGCCTTTAGATGGGCAGCGACTTTCAACTGCATGATGATAGTGTTGTCATGTCAGCATGTTGTGTTGTAAAGTTGGCTCCTCTCTCACTTTGATTGTTGTGAACTCAAGGTGGCCTGAGTTCATGGTGTTGTGATTTGGGCAGGTTGGTGTTGACTCATTGAAGTGCCTCATGCTAATGCATAGGCCATTATTCTACTAATGGTATAGGTTCATTGGATCAATACCTAGAATGGTCCCTAGTTGTGTTAAGTTTATTTTGCTGGTGCAAGACTGGAGCGCTGCGGTCTCAGTGGTTCGGATCAGTGCCTTGTTGCTCTAGAGGTGTGCTGGCTAGTTGGTGTGTGTTTTGGGGGTTTTGCAGGCTCGGGGTGAAGTCTGGTACTGATTGATCATCACTCCTGCTTGGTTGGGTTTTTATGTAAAAGAAAAAAAAAAGAAAAGAAAAGAATTGTCTGTTTGATGGTATTGAGTAGGTGATGCTGTCATCTGCCTCACTAGTTTATTGCAGCTGCTGTAAATGTTAGGAGAGGAGAGGGCTTGACACTTCATGCTCCACTAATGCGATTGATGCTTTCCTGGGCATTCTGGCTTTTTGGTGGCGATATTCACTTGTCCCTATGGTGGGCTGTCGTCCTTTACTTGTTGCAGTGGGGCTGGAGTTTTAACACGGCTATGCCTGGTCGGGGGAGGTTTGATGGAGGGAGTGTTTTGTTGGTTGGGTGTTGAAGAAGGGGAAAAAAAAAGAAGTAATGGCTCCTGGTCACACAGAGTAGGGTTTGGTTTGTATTTTCATTTTCTGTAGTTGGTCGCGTTTGGAAGAGCTGATCAGTTAAGGGTTTTTTGTCTCTGCTATCTGTTGGGCTGAGGAGTTACCTTTCAGTTCCCATGTGAATAGCATAGTAGTTACGGGTAACAGCTTTCAGTGTTTTTGCGGGCTTTAGCCGATACTTCCTTCTGTGCATGCATGTCGGGGTTTCAGTGTTCTGCTGGAAGGCAGGGTTAATTAAAAAAAAAAAAAAAAAACAGATCTTGGCTTTCCGGGTGAGCAGGGATTTGTAGTTATCAGAAAGGATGGGCATGGCATCACAGAATTCATATACTTCTGGCAGTTGGAAACTGTCTCATGTGAATTCCAGCCTTCCTACCCTGCCTTGTTGTCCCTCTTTTCATGAGAAGTAGTCATTGCCAAAGTTTTGCTGTCAGTAATGTTTTACGCAGTTATTTTTCCAGACATAAATGTTGCAGGAATAGATGCCATTTCATAGAAGGATTGCTGTCTTTGACAGCCTGCCGTTAAGGTTGGAGGTATGTTTGCTTCTTGTGTCGCTACCTTTGTACTAACCTTGCTCCATTATGGATGCCTGGGGCTTGTAGTGACTTTGGGAGGGTAGGTGGTGAATTACACTTGCTGAATAAGGACCCCTCAGGGGGTCTCTGTCCTTACTCTTCCTTGGTCAACTTCCCCCCTCAAGAGAACTAGCGAACTGGTTTCCTCTGAGGAAGAAGAGGATTCTCATGAGGAATCCCTGGCTTATTCTACCCAGTTTTCTTCCCTTTCGGATTATGGTTATGTGAACGAGGAGTCTGCAAGTCCTGAATCTCCTTTTGAGGGGATTTCCTCTGGGGATATTATTTCCAGAATGATCAAATTCTTTAAATGGGATTGTGCCCATGTTTCTGAAGTGCAGAAAAGATATTATGAGCTCCTTCAAATGGAGTCTCCTAAACCCTCTGCTGTTCCTCCTGTTTGGCTACTTTATTGGATGCCTTTTTATTCTGCATCTCAGGCTCCAGACTCTCAGCCTCCTGTTCTTAAATTACCTGATCAGTTTTATAAAGTGTGTGATGACTGCAAATTCCTTTATAAGTGTCCATCTGTGGACTTGTCCTTCTAAATTTCTTTTTTCTAACAAGCTTCTTCCTACTGATAAGGACATCAGAACTACAGATAGGCTAGGTAAAAAGGTTTATACTTCAGCTACCCTAGCCTTTCGGGCTGTTAATTTTAGATTCATATGACCAGATATGCTTTGGATCTCCTTTGTCAAGCTTGTCAGGTTATTTCTGACCTTCTTGATTCTGAGGGAAAGACTTCTGCCTTGCCCCTGTTAGGGACTTTTTTCCAGATAGCTCACTATTCCATTAAATGAGTTATGATGCAACAGATACTTCTCCTAGGGCTGCTGCTTTTGTCTCTGTGTTGAGGAGATATCACTGACTATGGCTTCAACCTCTACCTGATGATATGAAGGCGGAGTTGATGGATGCTCCTTTGGACAATGAGTTTTTGTTTGGTGCTGCTGCAGCTGATTTGTTAATTTCCTTGTGGGAAAAAGGCAAGGATTTATAGGACCTGAAATGTTGCTTTCTCTGTGCCAAAGTTCCAGAGAAATTATCACAATAAAACAGCTTTTGTTAAAAGGCAGTCTTGTCTTCCTCCTGAAGGCAAGAAAGATAGTAGGAGGGATCCCCCCTCTAAGACTACACAGAACCCTCCTGCTCAAAAGCCTTCCTTTCCTGATAAACCAGGTGCTGTCTGACTACCTAATTCTTCCCTGGCACATTCCTCTTTCACACCATTTTTCTCTGTCTCTTCAAGTGTGGTTAAGCATAACCCTGGATTCTTGTGTTGTTTCTATCACTCGCCAAGGGTATTTCAAGGTTTCAAAATATGTTCCCCCTTTCATGGGCATTCCTCAGCCACCTCAAGACTAGTTGAGCTTTTTTCCAGAGGTGCTTCAAGGTCTTTTGATTCAGGGAACTATTCAAGAGGTTCCAGCTGCTCAAAGGGGAAAGGGGTTTTATTCCAGAATGTTTTTGGTCCCCAGGAAATAGGGCACTTGGAGACCCATTCTGGATTTTTCTCACCTGAATATATTTTTGAAAGTTCCTTCCTTTTGAATGTTATTCCTTCTGACTTTGTTCCCTTTGCTGCTTCCTCAGGCTTTTCTGGTTTCTCTAGATCTCAAGAATGCTTACCCCCATACTCCTATTCATCCCATTTTTAGGAAGCTTTTACGTTTCTCTGTTTCTTCCTGGCATTTGCAGTTCTCTTTTTTGCCCTTTGGCCTCTCTACTGCCCCTACAGTATTCAGAAAATGTCTAGCTCCTGTGATTCCTTTTGCAGGCTCAAGGGGATTCAGGTCTTTTATTATTTAGACCACGTTCTTATTCAAACATCCTCTCCAGAGATTCTTTTACAGCAGCTTCAGTGGCTTATTGCTCTGCTGCAAAGCCTGGCTTTCACTGTAAATTTTAAAATGGCCCTGTCAATGGGATCATGTTTTTTTCTAGGATGCAAGATCCAGACTGCTCCTATGCTAGCAGTCCTGCTGTCTCCCAAGGCTTTGACTCTGATTTCCTTTTTTCAGTCTCTTCTTCTTCTGACTTTGATTTCAGCCAGGGAATTTCTAAGGTCTCTGGGAGTCATGGCATCAACTATCCCTATGCTTCCCTTTGCTAAACTGCACATGAGAAAGTTTCAGTAGTACCTAAAGACAGTTTGGCTGCAGCATTCTTGTCATCCAGAATTTCCAATTCCTATTCTTCTGTGTCACAAGTTGGAATTTCAGTGACGGATTTGCCAACTGATTTTCAATCCATGTCTTCCCTTTCAACCCTTGCTTCCCTCTCAGGAGCTGTTCAAAGACTGTTGTTTTGCTATCCCATAATTCTGCCAGATAGGTGTAAGAGCTTCAATCCTTTATGACTGTTCCTCCTTTTTTCTTTTTTCATAAGGCTAGTGTCTATTTGTATCAATCATTCATTTATGCCTAAGCTGGTGATTGAGTTCTCTTAATCAATCTATTAATTTGCCCAATTTTTTTAATTTGTACACTTTGGATGTGCATACGCAAATCTGATTTTATTTGGACAAAACTAAAGCTTTTTAAAAATCTGATCAGATTTTTGTTTCTTTTCATCCTAAATCATTAGGTTTGGCAGTTTCCAAGCAGACTATTTCCTCTTGAATTAATAAAGCCATTTCATCTTGTCATTTTTAGAATGGTAAGAACCTTCCTTCTATGGTCAAGGCTCACTCTACTAGGGTTGTGGCTCCTTCTGGTGCTTTTTTCAAGGGTTTGGATACTAATTCTATCCTTGTGGCAGGTCCCTGGTGTTTTGTGCATACCTTTACAAAGTACTACAAGTTGGATATCATATCCAGGGCTAGAGCTGTTTTTTTAGGGTCATTCTTCATGGGTTCCTGGAATGCTCTACTGACCCTTCCTCTTCCCTGTCTTCTTCCTGAGCTTTTGCACTCTCCCTCATGTTACGAATACTGCAACAGTGAAACTGAAGGACATAGTAGAGTTGCATAAAATCATACCGTAACAGTTGATGTCCTTCTCTTCACTGTTGCAATACTCACTACTTCCTTCTTCCTTCTGGTATTTTGTCCCTCTGGATGTATATGTTACCCTCTGGTATCCTTGGACTGGTGTTCCTCCTTGGCACTCTCAGTTCTGAGGATGATACTTCCAGGTGTCACCTTTATGCCGTCTGCCTAGCGAAGGAAGCATACATGTGACACACAGTGTATAATTTACAATGTAAAGGCTTTTGTATACTGGCCAGACTTTGGTCAGTCCATGGCAAGGGATCCCTCATGTTAAAAGTACTGCAAAAGTGAAGAGAAGGACATATTTTATGGTAAGATTTTACACAACTGTGCATTTTCATTTTTTTGTAATAAATGTTGACTGCAGATATCATCAGGCAGATTGTATGCAGTGATAAATATAATCAATCTGTATATTTTATTGCACAATCATGTCCTAAAATTAATTTGGAACCAGATCCTGAAACAAAAGAATAACAACCAATCAAAATATACATACCCTTTTACCCAGTGAAGCAGGTTGGTTATGCCAACAACTAACTGAAACTCCTCGAGATAACATGAAAAGTTAATGCAGTGTGGCACATGACATTGTTTAACAGTTAAAAATAAAGTGCGTCAGACATGAAGAGAGTGTGAGTTTTCAAAAGGATTTCAAAACTGTTTGCGTGATTTTTGCACAACAAATGACTCTATAGTCTACCTTTACTGCCAAAATGTAGCATCTCGGTGATTCTGTGGGCTGTCGATGATTATTATATTAAGAGGACATAATTTTGAAGGTTTATTGATTTAGTAAACTACCCCTGGTCAAATATTTATAAACTCTAGGATGCTACTGCAAGAACTCACAGAAAAGGATTGCATCTGTGCTTCTAGAAAGTTCTTGACCTCTTGTGTTCACAAGCAGTGAGTTAAAAGAAGAACAGACTGTGATAAGGTTTGATCAACAGTCATTGTATCTTGGACAGTCCAAACACAATGTATATGCTCTGTCGGCTGGATTCTATCATTAGTGTACCAAATTATGCTACATATTTATTTCCTTCTCTCAAATCACATCATAAATACTTAGGTTCATAGGTTCATAGGTTCATAGGTTCGTACTAGGCTATCTGCCCTAGGGCATTTATAAGCCTAGCCAGAGTGTATGTGGCTTACACCACCCCTTAGGATGAGAATACTACGCCCCTTTAGGGTTTAGTTTACTATGCCTCTGTCTAGTAGTGACACAGAGATGACCCCCGAGGTAAACCTACGATCTCCCATCCACTCGTCGAGATTTCTCTTGAATAGAGTCAGTGAGGGGCTCTGCCTAACATGGACTGGGATTCTGTTCCAGAGTGTAGGGAGCCTCTGGGTTATGAATCTGTCCTTCCAGCACGTTCTATTTATTTCTGTGTTGAGGTTTAAGTCACTTGTTCTTGTTGCTCTGATGGATTTGCATTTTCTAAGGTGGAGCATGTCCATTAATTCAGGATTGGACATGGCCTTGTACGTCAGGCACAGATCACCTCTGAGTAGGCGGTATACGACTGAATAGAGCTGGAGTTTTTTCAGTCGGGCAGCATATGACATATGTTTAAGACCCTTTATCCTCTTGGTGAGGAACTTTTGGGGTCTTTCCAACTGCTGCAGGTGTCGGGTGAGATACATCCCAAATGGGGCATTGTACTCAATCATTGGCCTGATAAGAGAAGAGTACAGGGGCACAATGACCTCTCTTGATCTAGATGTGAAATCCTTCATGATAAGGTGGGCAATATAGAAGGTCTTCCTAACCACTTTGGCAATGTGAGTGTCAAATGAGAGGTTACTGTCAACCTGGGTCCCTAGGTCCCTGATTACCTCTTCCGACTTAATGGATTACCGCCTATGTGGTAATTTGTCGGTACCTTGTTTTTCCCAAAGGGTATGACTATACATTTTTTGGCGTTCAGCTTAAGGCCATGGCTCTGGCACCAATTATCCATTTCTATGAGGCCTCTCTGAAGGATGTTTGTGTCCACTGGAGTATCAATTATGGCACCCAGTTTGCAGTCATCTGCGAACTTTGTCAGCCACAATCCTCCTATGTTTGCCTGTGCCTCAGAAAAATAAATGCCGAACAAGAGGGGTCCCAGGACTGAGCCCTGTGGGACATCGCTTGTGACTGGCTTAGAGTCTGACATAGCTCCAGCAACTCTGACCCTGTGGGTTCTGTCCTTGAGCCAGTTTGCAACCCATCTTGTGACATATGAGTTTATATTTAAGCTGGTGAGTTTGTCTATGATGCCCGAGTGGAGTATTGTGTCAAAGGCTTTTGCAAGGTCAAAGTAGGCTGTGTGAACTGCCTTGCCCTCATCAATGGCCTTAGTGACTGTTTCAAAAAAGTTGACCAAGTTCAAAAGGCAGGATATGCCCTTGACAAAGCCAAATTGGGTAGGATCCAATGTCTGTAGGTCCCCAATGTCTTTGTTTATGAGTTCCATAATGATCCTCTCCATAGCTTTGCAGACCAGGCTCGTCAAGCTTATGGGTCGGTAATTTCCAGGGTCCGTAGAAGCACCGCCTTTGTGAAGTGGGACCACTGTTGCCGTACGCCCCTCTTTGGATACGTATCCTGTAGTAAGGCTAAGATTAAACAGCAGCCTTATGTGTGGGTTTAGTTCCTCTTGGAGTTCATGTAGCACACAGCCCGGGACACCATCCGGTCCCATTGATGCTGTGTTTTTAGCTTTAGAGAGGGCGGCTCTCATCTGGGCATCTGAGATGTTAGGGAGGCTACACTCTGCTGGGATGGTTATTTCTCCTTTTGGGGGGGAGGAGAAATTTGCACTGAACCTGTCTGCCAGAATGTTGGCAATGTCAGTGGGTTCAGTGTATTTTGTGTCATTTTGGACTAACTCTGAGCATACCTGGGAGTTTCCACCCAGGTTTCTAACATAGCGAAAGAAGGCCTTGTGATTGTCTTTTGTGTCTTTTGCGATTTTTCTCTCAAAGTTGGCCTTGAATGATTTTATGAGTGATCGTAGTTTTTTTTTTTTGCTAGTACTGATCAGAGATGCCTTCCCTTTTAGGGATTTTGCTCTGTCATGTAGTAGCTTCCTCCTCCTGTTGTAAAGTTTGTTTATGGCTGGGGTCCACCAGACTGGGCGCCTGCCTTTGGGGGAATGGGTCTTGGTTTTATTTGGGATTGCATGATCCATGCATTCTTGAAGGTGCCCATAGAAGGCATTTGCAAAAGATTCAGCAGTGTGGGTTGTGGTTTCCACTGGCCCAGGGGCCTTGAAAGATACCACTTCAGTCTTAAGAAGTGTGAAGTTTGCTTTTGAGAAGTTCTTCACTGTGGTCTTTTGTGCAGGGGTGGGGCGGATGTGGATTTCCAGTGAGATTAATTTATGGTCTGATCTTACCAAAGAGGGATGTACTTCGCGTGTGGAGCATTTTGTCCCCATGTTTGTGATGATCAGGTCTAGTATATTGTCTCCTCTTGTGGGAATGGTGACTAGTTGTTCCATTGCATTTGAGTTTATGAATTCTAGGAACCTTTGGGCTAGGGTGTTGGGGCTTGAGTAATGTTCCCAGTCTATGTTTGGGTAGTTGAAGTCTCCCAAAATGATGGCATTTGGAGAGACATTCATACTCTCCAGTGTCTTCAGGAAGGCTGTGTGGGGTTCCTCAGTTTGAGAGGATGGTCTGTAGCATGCTACAAACTGTAAGGCAGTTTTGCCTATGGTTAGTTGCACCTGGATAGTCTCCGATGCTTTGTGCGTTGCCACTAACCTGGAGGTGTGGGTATCTTTGATGAAAATGGATACTCCCCCTCCTTTTGTGGTTCGGTCCAAGTTTTGGGCCCAGAAAGCATGATATGAGGTAAAACCTGATAGTGCTGGGGTGCTCTCAGGAGCCTTGAACCAGGTTTCAGTCACTGCACAGACATCGATGTTCTCCATACTGAGGAGGGCTTTGAGGGCGTGCATCTTGAGGTTTAGACTTCTGGCATTGAGCAGCATTACCCTTAGTTTTTTTCCACTTGTGTTTTCTAGGAGGTAGGTTTGTCATTTGAGCCTTGCCTAAAAAAGGCACTATGGGGGTGGAAAGAGCCTTGGCCAATATCCGAAGCCCAGGGTGACAGGTGCAAGCCATCCTCATGAAGCAGCGTGGCTTGTCAAGCATGTCATCCCAAGCAGACAGACACTGGATCCCCTTAGAATGACACCAGTAATTAAGCCAATTGTTAAAACTGATCATTTTGTCTTTGTACTGTGGCATCATTCTTGGTGAGGGTAAGATGCTGCTCAGGGTCAGGGTCATACCGCCTGGGCTACATAATCAGAGAGCTCCTCTATGTCTCTTTTCATGTAGTCCAGGGAGGTACGTCTCAGGTCGCTCACACCGGCATGTACAATGACTGAATCATATTTGTACTTGCTGTGGAGTGACCTGAGTGCTTGCGTTATGTGGCGGATTCTAGCTCCCGACAGGCAGCTTACTGTGACCCTCTCCTTGTTCAGTCTGGTGAGTGGGACGTCAGTGTGCCTGACTATGGAGTCACCTATTACAAGTGTGTCTGGCATGTTGTTTGGCCTTAAGGGCTGTGACTGTTTAGCACACTGACTTTGTGAACTATGTGTTGCATGTGCTATGTCTTGAGGTGGTGGTTGCTTGGGTGTCTGCTTTGGAGGCCTCTGTTGTTTTGGTAGATTTTTAATCAGCCCGAGTATGTTTTTGTGTGTTTATGTGTTTGGTTTGCAGTTGTGATAGTTCTATGTGAGACTGGGTTTGTGGTGTGCGTGGTTACCTTCTCCTCCTGACTGGTCTTGCCAGTACTGAATTGAGAGAGCTCAGCCTCCAGTTTGGCTATATAGTTGCATCTCTCGCATATATTTGTATTTGTTGGGAGGAGGAGAGGGTTGTCTGTGTACATGAGGCAATTGTAACATTGCCTCAAGATTCCCAGATTCACCAGCTGAACAGGAGAGGATGCCAGCAACTGACCCTTCGACATGCTAGAAATAGTGAAAAAGATTGCTGTGTAACTGAGTCAGAAAGGACCTATAGGGAAATGGGTACTCAACAGAATTTAGGTGAATGAAGTACTTTCGTTTGTTTAAGAGTGCTTTACCTTTATACAAAATGCTTTAGGAGCAAGTGCTGAGCTTTTCATATAGAGTATAGGCTGTTTAGATTGCAAGTAGAACAGTTCTAAGGGAAAAATTGAAGAGCAGACTTGGCGGAGCCAGAAAAAGTTTAACCTTTAACCTTGTTTAACCAGCGCTGCGCTATGCGCACGACCGCACAAAGCCATGCAAACGCAGATTTTAAGCAGTGAACTACAAAAGAGCTAGGAATGGTCCCAAACAACCAATTACTAACAGCTTCTTGTGCTGAGGTCACTTCCCCCAAGGACAGGTAGGCTGCTCAAGGCTCCCCACTCCCACTGGTGAGCAAAGAAACTTCCTTCTATCCAAATAAGGTAATGGACAACACAGGAACTACACCACAGCCCAGAATACAGCAATGCCTGTATACTGGTCTAAACTAGTCGAGAAAGGCGGGAAAACAAGGATTATTTTTTGTTTTTTTTTTTGCAGAAATACACAGAAAATGCAGAGACAGTGATAAATTAGTTACACAGGCTAGCACACTTTAGTGGGCAGCCTCCACAGTTCAATTAAACAAACAAACAAGCAAACTTTCGACTAAATTTGACTAAATGTAACTTTAAGTGCAGATTTTAAAATAAAAGCAGTAATCAGTAATAAAAACAGTTCAGGCTAGTTCAAAGTAAGCAGCAGAAGCTATTTTCAGTGAAAAAAAAGCAAAGATACTTAAATCCAGAAGGTAGTCACTTTTTCGAGTTCCTTGCTGCTAGGACCACTCTGTAAACCCACGTGGAGCTTGTCTGAGCAGTATAGCCAGAAAAAAACGCCCAGAGGCGGATTTTAAGCAGTGAACTACAAAAGAGCTAGGAATGGTCCCAAACAACCAATTACTAACAGCCTCTTGTGCTGAGGTCACTTCCCCCAAGGACAGGTAGGCTGCTCAAGGCTCCCCACTCCCACTGGTGAGCAAAGAAACTTCCTTCTATCCAAGTAAGGTAATGGACAACACAGGAACTACACCACAGCCCAGAATACAGCAATGCCTGTATACTGGTCTAAACTAGTCGAGAAAGGTGGGAAAACAAGGATTATTTTTTTGTTTTTTTTGTTTTTTATGCAGAAATACACAGAAAATGCAGAGACAGTGATAAATTAGTTACACAGGCTAGCACACTTTAGTGGGCAGCCTCCACAGTTCAATTAAACAAACAAACAAGCAAACTTTCGACTAAATTCGACTTCCCTCTCTATCAGAATATTCACAGCCTCTTGGAAAGTAAATGAAGCTTGGCAACAAACTAAGTTGTCCCGGGACATCTTCATGGGGGTGGGTTAGGTTAATATTAAGGAGAGTTAAGTGTGTTGGGGAGGTGAAAGGGTTAAGTGGAGGCAGGGATGGTTGGGAGGAAATGAGATTATGATGGGGAGGAGCATCAGAGGTTTAGTCTAGTGTAGTTGGGTTAAGCAATTACATTTTGGCATGAACTTGCTATGCTGCAGGTTCATGTCTTGACGACCGGTGTGTTCTTTGGTCAGGTAGGCCTTGGTTTGGTGGTGGGCTTGAGGAGGTGAGTATCTAGGGTATGGAGTATGGTCATATGTATGTGGGTTAAAGGTAATTTTTTTTTTTATTTGGGGGGGGGGGTTCTCAGGTTAGGTGAAGATGCAGGCTTTGGGCAGGATGAATGATTTTTGATTGGTCTTCCTCTTGGTTTGTTTGGGCATTGTGGTCTGTAGATTGGCAGTGACTTTCAACTGCATGATGATAGTGTTGTCATGTCAACGTGTTGTGTTGTAGAGCTGGCTCCTCTCTCACTTTGATCGTTGTGAACTCAAGGTGGCCTGAGTTCATGGTGTTGTGATTTGGGCAGGTTGGTGTTGACTCATTGAAGAGCCTCATGTTAATGCAGAGGCCATTATTCTACCAATGGTCTAGGTTCGTAGGATCGATACCTAGAGTGGTCCCTAGTTGGGGTTACATCTATTTTGCTGGTGCAGGACTGGAGCACTGCGGTCTCGGTGGTTGGGATCGGTGCCTTGTTACTCTCGAGGTGTGCTGGCTAGTTGGTGTGTGTTTCAGGGCTTTTGCAGGCTCGGGGTGCACTCTGGTAGTGAGTGGTCACCACGCCTGCTTGGTTGGGTTTTTATGTAAAAAAAAAAAAGAAAATAATTGTCTGTGTGATGGTATTGTGTAGTGATGCTGTTTTCTGCCTCACTAGTTTATTGCAACTGCTGTAAATCCTAGGAGAGGAGAGGGCTTGACACTTCATGCTCCGCTAATGCGATTGATGGTTTCGTGGGCATTCTGGCTTTTTGGTGGTGATGTTCACTTGTCCTTATGGTGGGCCGTCACCCTTTACTTTTTGCAGTGGGACTGGAGTTTTAACGCAGCTATGCCTGATCGGGGGAGGTTTGATGGAGGTAGTGTTTCATCGTTTGTGTGTTGAAGAAGAAAAAAAAAAGAAGTAATGGCTCCTGGTCACACAGAGTAGGGTTTGGTTTGTATTTTCATTTTCCGTAGTTGGTCGCATTTGTAAGAGCTGATCGGTTAAGGGTTTTTTGTCTCTGCTATCTGTTGGGCTGAGAAGTTACCTTTCGGTTCCTGAATAGCATAGTAGTTACGGGTAACGGCTTTCACTGTTTTCACGGGCTTTAGCTGATACTTCCTTTTGTGCATGCATATCGGGGTTTCAGTGTTCTGGTGGAAGGCAGGGCTAATTAAAAAAAAAACAGATCTTGGCTTTCCGGATGAGTGGGGATTTGTAGTTATCAGAAAGGATGGGCATGGCATTATAGAATACATATACTTCTGGCAGTTGGAAACTGTCACATGTGAATTCCAGCCTTCCTACCCTGCCTTGTTGTCTCTATTTTCATGAGAAGTAGCCAATGCCAAAGTTTTGCTGTCAGCGATGTGGTGCGTAGTTATTTTGCTAGACATAAATGTTGCAGGAGTAAATGCCATTTCATAGAAGGATTGCTGTCTTTGACAGCCTGCCATTAAGGTTGGAGGTATGTTTGCTTCTTGTGTCGCTAGCTTTGTACTAACCTTGCTCCATTATGGATGCCTGGGGCTAGTAGTGACTTTGGGAGGGTAGGTGGTGAATTACACTTGCTGAATAAGGACCCCTCAGGGGGTCTCTGTCCTTACTCTTCCTTGGTCATCTTCCCCCTCAAGAGAACTAGCGAACAGGTTTCCTCTAAGGAAGACGTGGAATCCCTGGCTTATTCTACCCAGTTTTCTTCCCTTTTGGACTATGGTTATGGGATAGTGGAGTTTGCTAGTCCTGAATCTCCTTTTGAGGGGATTTCCTTTGGGGGGTATTATTTCCAGAATGATCAAATTCTTTAAATGGGATTGTGCCCATGTTTCTGAAGTGCAGAGAAGATTTTATGAGCTCCTTCAAATGGAGTCTTCTAAACTCTCTGCTGTTCCTCCTGTTTTGGCTGCTTTATTGGATGCCTTTTCTTCTGAATCTCAGGCTCCAGACTCTCAGCCTCCTGTTCTTAAATTAACTGATCAGTTTTATAAAGTGTGTGATGACTTTAAATTCCTTTATAAGTGTCCATCTGTTGACCTGTCCTTCTAAATTACTGCTTTCTAACAAGCTTCTTCCTTCTGATAAGGACATCAGGACTAAAGCTAGGCTAGGTAAAAAGGGTTATACTTCAGCTACCCTAGCATTTCGGGCTGTTAATTGTAGTCTCATATGACCAGATATGCTTTGGACCTCCTTTGTCAAGCTTGTCAGGCTATTTCTGACCTTGATTCTGAGGGAAAGACTTCTGCCTTGTCCCTGTTAGGGACTCCTTCCCAGATAGCTCACTATTCCATTAAATGTAGTTATGATGCAGCAGATACTTCTCCTAGAGCTGCTGCTTTTGTCACTGTGTTGAGGAGAAATTACTGACTATGGCTTCAACCTCTACCTGATGATATGAAGGTGGAGTTTATGGATGCTCCTTTGGACAATGAGTTTTTGTTTGGTGCTACTGCAGCTGATTTGTTCATTTCCCTGTAGAAAAAAGGCAAGAATTTATAGGAGCTGAAATTTTGCTTTGTCTGTTCCAAAGTTCCAGAGAAACTATCAAAATAAATTAGTTTTTGTTAAAAGGCAGTCTTGTCCTCCTCCTAAAGGCAAGAAAGATAGTAGGAGGGATCCCCCCACTAAGTCTACACAGAACCCTCCTGCTCAAAAGCCTTCCTTTCCTGATAAACCAGGTGCTGTCTGACTACCTAATTCTTCCCGGACACATTCCTCTTTCACACCATTTTTCTCTGTCTCTTCAAGTGTGGTTAAGCATAACCCTGGATTCCTCTGTCGTTTCTATCACTCGCCAAGGGTATTTCATGGTTTCGAAATATGTTCCCCCTTTCATGGGCATTCCTCAGCCACCTCAAGACTAGTTGAGCTTTTTTCCAGAGGTGCTTCAAGGTATTTTGATTCAGGGAACTATTCAAGAGGTTCCAGCTGCTCAAATGGGAAAGGGGTTTTATTCCAGAATGTTTTTGGTCACCAGGAAATAGGGCACTTGCAGACCCATTCTGGATTTTTCTCACCTGAATATATTTTTGAAAGTTCCTTCCTTTTGAATGGTATTCCTTCTGACTTTGTTCCTTTTGTTGCTTCCTCAGGCTTTTCTGGTTTCTCTGGATCTCAAGAATGCATACCTCCATACACCTGTTCATCCCATTTTCAGGAAGCTTTTACATTTCTCTGTTTCTTCCTGGCATATTCAGTTCTCTTTTTTGCCATTTGGCCTCTCTTCTGCCCCAACAGTATTCAGAAAATGTCTAGCTCCTGTGATTGCTTTTGCAGGCTCAAGGGGATTCAGGTCTTTCCTTATTTAGGCCACCTTCTTATTCAAGCATCCTTTCCAGAGATTATTTTACAGCAGCTTCAGTGGGTCATTGCTCTGCTGCAAAGCCTGGGATTCACTATAAATTTTCAAATGGCCCTGTCAATGGGATCATGTTTTTTTTAGGGTGCAAGATCCAGACTGCTCCTATGCTAGCAGTCCTGCTGTCTCCCAAGGCTTTGACTCTGATTTCCTTTTTTCAGTCTCTTCTTCTTCTGACTTTGAATACAGACAGGGAATTTTTAAGGTCTCTGGGAGTCATGGCATCAACTATCCCTATGCTTCCCTTTGCCGAATTGCACATGAGAAAGTTTCAGTAGTACCTAAAGATAGTTTGGCTGCAGCATTCTTGTCATCTAGAGTTTCCATTTCCTCGTATTCTGTGTCTCAAGCTGGAAATTCAGTGACAGACTTACAAACTGATTTTGAATCCAGGGCTTCCCTTTCAACCCTTGCTTCCCTCTCAGGAGCTGTTCACAGACTGTTGTTTTGTTATGTCATAATTCTGCCAGATAGGTGTATGAGCTTCAATCCCTTATGACTGTTCCTCCTTTTTTCATCTTTCATAAGGACAGAGTGTCTCTTTGTATCAGTCATTTATTTATGCCTAAGCTGGTGATTGAGTTGAATCTTAATCAATCTATTAATTTGCCCAATTTTTTTAATTTGCACACTTTGGATGTGCATACACAACTCTGATTTTATTTGGACAAAACTAAAGCTTTTTAAAAATCTGATCAGATTTTTGTTTCTTTTCATCCTAAATCATTAGGTTTGGCAGTTTCCAAGCAGGCTATTTCCTTTTGAATTTCTAAAGCCATTTCATCTTGTCATTTTTAGAATGGTAAGAACCTTCCTTCTATGGTCAAGGCTCAGTCTACTAGGGTTGTGGCTCCTTCTGATGCTTTTTTCAAGGGTTTGGATATTAATTCTATCCTTGCGGCAGCTCCCTGGTGTTCTGTGCATACCTTTACAAAGTACTATAAGTTGGATGTCATATCCAGGGCTAGAGCTGTTTTTTTAGGGTCATTCTTCATGGGTGCCTAGAATGCTCTACTGACCCTTCCTCTTCCCTGTCTTCTTCCTGAGCTTTTGCACTCTCCCTCATGTTAAGAATACTGCAACAGTGAAACTGAAGGACATAGTAGAGTTGCATAAAATCATACCATAACAGTTGATGTCCTTCTCTTCACTGTTGCAATACTCACTACTTCCTTCCTCCTTCTGGTATTTTGTCCCTCTGGATGTATATGTTGCCCTCTGGTATTCTCGGACTGGTGTTCCTCCTGGTACTCTCAGTTCTGAGGATGATACTTTCAGATGTCACCTTTATGCCCTCTGCCTAGCGAATGGAGCATACATGTGACATACAGTGTATAATTTACAATGTAAAGGCTTTTGTATACTGGCCAGATATTGGTCAGTCCTTGGCAAGGGATCCCTCATGTTAAAAGTACTGTAAATGTGAAAAGAAGGACATATTTTAGGGTAAGATTTTACACAACTGTGCTTTTTCATTTTTTTGTAATAAATGTTGACTGCTGATATCACCAGGCAGATTGTATGTAGTGATGAATGTAATCAATCTGTATATTTTATTACACAATCATGTCCTTAAATTAATTTGGAACCAGATCCTGAAGCAAAAGAATAACAACCAATCAAAAGATATATACCCTTTTACCCAGTGAAGCAGGTTGCTTATGCCAACAACTAACTGAAACTCCTGGAGATAACATGAAAAGTTAATGCAGTGTGGCATATGACATTGTTTATAAACAGTTAAAAATAAAGTCTGTCAAGTATGAAGAGAGTGTGATTTTTCAAAAGGATTTCAAAACTGTTTGCGTGATTTTTGCACAACAACTGACTCTATAGTCTACCTCTACTGCCAAAATGTAGCATCTCAGTGATTCTGTGGGCTGTCGATGGTTATTATATTAAGAGGAAATAATTTTGGAGGTTTATTGATTTAGTAAATACCCCTGGTCAAGTATTTATAAACTCTAGGATGGTACTGCAAGAAATCACAGAAAAGAATTGCATCTGTGCTTCTAGAAAGTTCTTGACCTCTTGTGTTCACAAGCAGTGAGTTAAAAGAAGAACAGACTGTGATAAGGTTTGATCAACAGTCATTGTATCGTGGACAGTCCAAACACAATGTGTATGCTCTATCGGCTGGATTCTATCATTAGTGTACCAAATGATGCTACATATTTATTTCCTTCTCTCAAATCACATCATAAATACTTCCCTCTCTATCAGAATATTCACAGCCTCTTGGAAAGTAACATATGTGGCAGCTTTTCCAGAGAATCTTAAACAACCAGACTGATTAATTTATGCACATGGTTTTGTACCTTTTAGTCAAAATATTTCAAAAGCTAGTAACCTGCAGCCAAAATCAACATTGATCATGCAGCCTACATAGTTTCAGTAAAAAGCCAAGGACATTTTCTGGGTCTGTATTAGAACATCAAAGTTTCGAAACTTCGAATGTTCTAATATCGACCCCTTTCAGCGAAAGTTTAAAATATTGAAGTAACAGAAAAACAAATTTTTTCCTAGGGAAAGAATTTGGTTTTCCGTTTCTGTTGCTTCAGTATTTTCAGAGCTGTGGTGGAAAGTTACAGGTCAGGCTCAGGTAAGTGTGCGATTGAGTGTGGGTTAGGTTAGTTAGAGTTAGGGTGCGGGTTAGGTATGTGTGCAATTGTGTTGACTTGAGGGTTAGGGTGAGTTAGGTGAGTTAGGGTTAGGGCACGGGTTAGGTATGTGTGCGATTGTGTTGACATGAGGGTTAGGGCGGGTTAGGTGAGTTAGGGTTATGGCACGGGTTAGGTATGTATGCGATTATGTTGATGTGAGGGTTAGGGCAGGGTAGGTGAGTTAGGGTAAGGGTGTGGGTGAGGTAAGTGTGTGATAGTGAACGACGTTTGGGTTAGGGTTTGGGTTAAGGTAAGTGGATAGTTAGTGGTGTGTGTATAGTTTAGTGTAGGGTTAGGTGTAAGATTTTAAGTGTATGTGTGTGGATTAATGTTTGTTTGGTGTGCTTGTGTTGTGTGTAAGTGTTTTGGAACAGCGATTTTTTTCCCTAGGAAAAAATTTGCTGTTCTGTATGTTTGATGTTTTCAGCTTTCGCTGAATAAGGGTCAATATTAGAACATTCGAAGTTTTGAAACTTTGATGTTCTAATATAGTCCCCATTTTCTGCATTATTTTCAGTACTAACAAGGTGTTCCAGGTAATGAAAAGAAGTCAATTCACAGATGCAGTTTTCACTGTCCTATGTTAGGCCTTTGAGTCAATGGGCCTTATTCTGCTGGCTAAAGAGCGTTCCTATTGTTATCATAGCTCAGCTATTCTAAACTACCTTTTTTATAACATTTTGAACAGGCATTTCAAAATAACCATTGCTCATGGCCAGTCCATACTACAGTTTAAAAAATCTGTCCACAATGAAAGCCCACATAATTAAAGATGGTACCCTCATCGAAAATCCATAAAGATAAACTGATTTGGGTATATTGTGATCTATAGCAAATGATCATGAAAGCTAATGTCACAAAATATGCTTTTTGATACTTAGATATGCCTCAACATTGTCAAAGAAAAGTGGACCATGTTTAAACTTGAATGACAGTGACTTAAAAATATTTCAACCTAAGATGTTTAGGACTCCATTTGTTTCCCTCCATAGATATTATCTCTCTCTCTCTCTCTATATATATATATATATATATATGTATATATAGATAAAGTAAGATTCCACAAAAGTCTAATACATTTAGAAAAACTATCCAGATTTATAATTGGATCACATAGGAGACAAAAATATTGCCTATCAATTGAATATCAAAATGGCTATCCATCAGCCCAAGAATGATGTTCCTCTTTAACATTTTACTTGTCAAGACCATTAACACTGAATACTCCAAATTGTTTAATCAGGTGACTTCTTTTTCATTCTTCCAATGTATTCTGAGATCATTGCAGCCTCCACAATTTTTATTTTCAAACATTATTCCTCTACTGTGTTTAATATTTTATCTTCCTCACTTATAAGCTACCCCCCAAATGATTTAAAAGAAAATTTCCGCAGTGTTTACCTTTACCAACTAAGTCAAAGCTCATCTCAAGAAAAAGGCAAAGTATTGCTGCTTTGATGTTGGTATATAAATTATAGTGTACAGTTTATGAACTGAAAGTTATGTCCATGCTTACTAGATACTACAGAGCTGTTAGAAATGTATGAATATGCAATATTAAGTACTTAAATGCTGGTATTTGTCTACTTAACATGTTTTAATGATGTGCTCTGCTCATTTTGCTATATTCTATGTTATGCAGGGTAGAGTCCAGTAGGCAGTTTCTTTATTTTCCTTTTTCTTTAGATTACTATAATAATGTCAAGACTGAAAAAACGGGCTGCAGATCCACATAAACAAAACTATTCCTATCAGTCCAACTGCCAAAATTGTACTATCCTGTGCTTCTAATATACAGATTGCACCCCATTTGAAATAGAGGCAAGAACGCAGATATTAAATCAGTTATGCACACCAGGAAGACCGAGTAGTTTGCAAACAGGCATTCTAATGATTACATTTGTATTATACAATGACTGTCCATTAGCATTCAAAAATGAGCATGCTGATTGGCCAGCCAAACCAGCGTGCCCACTGTAAGTCTGAGAATATTCCAACGGGAAAAGATCAGGTCGCCCGGACTTTTTCCCGTTAGTATATCTTGTATTTTTTTTTTTTTTTACTATTTTTTTTAAATACAAAATGAAAATGGAAGACATTTTATGTTTGGGAGGTGGCACAGACAGAAATAAAAGGATAATCATGTATGTTCTACAAAACTTAAAAAAACTTACCTGATTATCTTTTTATTTTGTCTGTCCTTAACATAAAAAGGCTCCGGGTTCTTTTTTTTTTTTTTTTTTTTTTTTTTTTATTGATTATAACAAAGAAGAAGAAGCAATGAAGATCTACCTCTTCACAACCCTGATGTACTGCATAAGCATTGGAGCACAAGTCCCATACGCATGTGCAGTACATCACAAAATGGCAGCAATATACCACCAGCCGCGGAAGAACAGTAATGCGCCATTATACAAAGACATTAAGAAAAGTATTATTTTCTTAAATAATGTCATTGTATAATAGCAATAACTGACTCTGTGGTTGTGGTATATTGAAATTTACCCATGGTTGGCTTTATTTAACATGATTATACCACACCAGCCATGGGTAAATCTTCAATATACCACACCGACATCATTAGTTATTGCTATAAAACTCACTGCAACTGCTTTACATATTCTGCTAAAAACTCTGGGAAATGTAGAATCTCAAACATTATGAGAAATAAATTACTTAATATGTATGTCATTTAATAAGTATTCAACCTATAGTCAATAGCATACCTCTCAACCACTTAGTGCAAGAAATGTGGAACAAGCCTGACAAAGTGGGGGGGCCAAGGACCAAAAATTGGACAGATATTAAATATTGCTCTTACAAATTAGAAAGTTAGTAGAGTAATAGGGTTTGTATTAACACATTTCCTGAAAGATTTGAAGTGTGAAAATCACATGTATGTCATTATTTAGTGACTTCAGTCCTCAGGTCATCCAAGTGATTTGTCAGAAAACCAAAAATATTATGAGGAATAGACCAAGAATATGAGGTAAAAATCTACACATTCTGCAAAAATCTGAACAGTTGAGAGGTATGGTGAGTAGCCCAGTAATTATGGACAAAGTGAATGTGCATAGTTTCTTGACATGAAATAAATGATTTCTGGAAGATAGGATGTTATTTTAAAATAATTTCTGTTTTATACTTTGCGGTGTGAGGAAACATCAATATTCTATTTGGTAACTGTCTGGTATGTTGCTATAGACATAGTATAGAGTTATTTCATAAACAGTCTGAAGAAAGGAATTGCATTTATAGCACATCTTGGAGAGAACTATTAGTGCTACTCCATGTAGAATATATAAAGATGTGGACATATGAATAATTTAAATGAATGGCAGCCTTTGCTGAAACAGCAAGCACATCTCACTATATTTTATAGAACTTTGCTAATCTATAAATTGCAGCTGTCAGATGTTGATCTAGTATCCTAGAGGTGACTACCAAAACAATCAGAAAAAAATTAGGTTAATGTGTTTTCTTAAGTAAAACCTTCATGATAAGGATTTATGTGGTGCAAAGGTACACTAAATGCTTTAGCAATGGCTGGGTATATGGTTCACAAATGTGGGTTCTACAGGAGGCTTTTTCTCTCTGTAACACATATAAAGAATTTTTGCATGCCAGTTCTGCAGTTATGATGTTGAAGTCTCTCTCACACACGCACACACACACACACACACACACACACACACACACATGTGTGCGTGTGCTCCTGTGTGTGTGTGTGTGTGTGTGTGTGTGTGTGTGTGTGTGTGTGTGTTTATTTTTTTTCTCTGAGATTACTGGAGAAAGGGGAATTCTCCAAAAACCACAATGCTGATGTTAGTCATTTTGGCACATCAGTCAATCTGTATTATACTCACTTCTGAGTGCCAGTCTGAATTTCCTCCTTCTACCACCACCAACTCTTATCCCTGAAACCAGTCTTGCAGAGAAGTTTCTTACTCCTTTATGGTTGCAATCTGAATTACCACTGGAGTGTTTAATCAATTATTTGTATCAGCTGACCAGATTAGAGCAGTACTCCTATTAACCACTTTTAGGCTCAACCTGAGGATATATGACATTTCTAATCAGATTAATCATCTAATATAACAGCCACAGTATTGTGCTGTCATAGCTAAACAGGATATACATTTTGAAACAATTACAATTACACAGATAGTAGTCATAGAGTTTCTGTATCATTGTCAGTCAGAATATACAATTTAATCTACCTCCATTACAGTATAATATATATTGCACTTACAATGAGAAGGTGGATTTTTGGGTGAATTTATGTGGTCCATCCTTAGGATGAGACATTAAACTGAGGTTATATCTGTCTGAGACTGTAGTGACTGAGGAGGATATAAATGATTCCAAAGAACTTATCAAAGAAAGGATAGTGGAAGCTGCCTGGTGTCCTGGTCAAATTCCTCTAGTAATTATCAATATCAGCACGAGTCTCTCCTGAAAAGTGCACACTGGCCTAGTGGGATCAACCTGATCAACAAAGAACAAATTTGCAAATAAACACATAAATAAATAAATGCCATTGTTAAGGAAGCATTGGCATTTTGCTTGTTTCAATAAGAAAGGTGTTAGTTATGACTGACATTTAGAAAAAGGTGTAGTAGTTTATGCATGTGAGTGGTGGTAGCCCAAATTTTCTGAGGCAAGAATGAAGACGTCATGCTCAGTCTTCTTCTTCTTTTGGCTTTTCCCGGTTAGGGGTCACCACAGCGGAACTCCGGTCTGCTAATGATTGGCAGTAGATTTTTACAGTGCCGAGGTGCCAGCCCGATGTCCAACCTTCAACGAAGGCATGCCCATTCACACATGTCTTTCGAACGCCACTCAACTCTGGGGAGGACATGCAGACTCCACACAGAAGGTGATCCAGCTGAGAATCGAATGGGAGATTGTCTTGCTGTGAGGCGACAACACTACTGCTGCACCACCGCGGCATTAAGTATAGTTTTAAAATGTAGTATAAAATGTACTTTTGAATTATGGGTATGAAGGGAACATGCATGTGCTGGGAGAGATCTAAGGTTGTAGGAGGTAATTTTGTCATGAAAAGGAATGAGTTAAAAATGAGTGAGATTTTAGACTAGGCCTAATACAAGTAAACTGTTTCTGAGATTTAAATACTTTAGGATGAAGCAATTGTGTTGTCTTTGGGGAATTAGAGTGATAAATATGCAGATATTATTGGAAATATTTTTTAGAGCATTGAGAGTCTTTTCTGATGTATTTGCCATTAAAGGGAAATCATGTTCCATTTGGGGAAGAAGGAACCCTTTATCGGTGATAGCTCTTCTTTCAGGGGACAGGGTGTGAGATATTTAATGAGTGATTACTTTGGCATTAGAGTTCTGCACATGGTTGAGATATCCAGGTATTAATAATGGGGAAATGTGTGTATTACCTGCTGATTGCATTAGGTAATGGCAATTTGATAGCTACCTTGACCAGTCTTTTCAGGTTTAAAAAGGAATAGCTTTGGTTTCCTTTGATTTTATAATTAGTCTGTGGATAAGTAGCCATTCGCATAGGTTTTGGAAGTCTGTTTCCAGATGACTTTTAATTACTGAACGAGAGGGTTTGGATCTGTATATGTCCATGCAGTCTGCATAGAACAATATTGGCACATGTGCTTTGCTTGTTGGAAGCTTCTTGATAAATACTTTGGCAAGCATAGGTGAGAGAAATTACCCTTGTTTAAACTCACATATGGAGTTGTGCAAAGGGCACAGGGGTCAAATCTGCTATTAAATATCCTGTTGGAATAGAATAATTCAAATCATTTCACTGCTGTAAGACTAATTCCTCTTGATAGCGGAGTGAACAGATTCTTCCAAGAAGTACATATTTCTGACTACTCAAAATACAATTGCCTTTCTTGTCTTTTAAACAGCTTGACTGTAATATGGAAAAGAAGCTGTGAAACATAGTAACGATGTTTAAATCCCTCTTACACTACTCACATAAATTAAGAATTTTATATATTTTGAGGAAGGATTACTGTATCCATCAGCACAGCACTCCCACATTAGAATGCACACACTGAGTTGCTGGATATAGTTACATTTTATGTTATATATGAAAAAAATAAGCATATAAAATCTGATTCTATTCTGTAACTTAATGCCATTTGAAGGTAATATTGGACAACTCTTTTAACTTTTCATCACTGTTATTGCTTCTTTGATTTTGGTGGGAAAAATGTGTGTTTCATTTTCTGTCAACAGAAACAGTGTTCAGCTGCATGTGGGAAAAGTATGATGTGACTTTACTAGATATTGTAGCATTACTAAAGAAATGTCATAATTTAATGCATCTTGTAGTATTTTTCATACCCCACCATTTCTAGAGCTAGAAACAAACACAACATAGTCGTTCTTAACAAATTAGATGATGGAGCAATGCAGAATATAAAAAATACCTGCTTAAGAGTAGTTTGACAAATACCTTCATATTAGTAGTGTTACCAATCAGTTCTGTAACACTAACTAAACACTTCAGTAAAGCTGGCAATATGTCCACCTATAGAGCTTTAACGTGATAAAAAGTTTTGCATTGTAATACATTTCAGGACTCTAGCCTGCAAATAAAATAAACTTTATCAGATTCTTAAGCATAAATGCCACACACATTAGAGTGAGGGCACTGTGTTGCTGGATATAGTTAAAGTATTTCCACATTTCATGAATAACAAGCACGTAAAATCTCTTTTCATTTGGTATACATTTAGAGGTCTGCCTCAGACTGCATAAGAGAACCCTCAAAAGGGAAACTCTATGGTCCCCAGACTGAACACATAAAAGAACTAAAATATTAATGTGATTCTGTTAGTTTAAGAAAGAGCATGAGAATTCGATGACTGACACGTTAGGATCAATAAAAATAACAACAAAGAAACACTTATGGGAAAAAGAAACCCTTGAGAAAGAGTAAGCATTTGCAAATGAAAGAGTAGCAAAAATGCAGAGTGGGATCTCACTTTGTCCTTTCAGATTAAGTAGTAATAAACATTCACTGTGAGAAGCCATGAGGTAGATTATTGTAATGCTTGGAAAATAATAACCAGTTAAAAATAAAAATATTTTTTTCTAATTGTACAGATATGAAGCTCTCTGTTGGTGTACTATTGGCATCTGTGGAGGTCTGCATCAGGTGGGTTTTAAGAAACATAAAACATGCACTGTTAAAGAACAAAGAAGAAGGGAGGCATAATAGAAAGTTTAAGGCAACTCAAGGGAATTATCAGAGAAAAAGTGTGGAACATATTTCAAAAGGCAATATGTACACTGAATGTAAGACACAATCTTAAAATAAAGGAATGCTGGCTGAAGAGTAAGTAAAAAAAGAATTTTGATGATAATAACAAATGATTTTGTTTTCTAAGACAGTAGGAGTGCAATAATGCAGACTATTCAAGGAAGGTGAAATGTCATGAACCATAAGGTAATTTGCAATTGCACATGTAATATTCCAGTCAGTCTTAGTGGACATTCAGTAGAGTAACAACATGACGTCTACAGCATAGGGTTAAAAACAGAAAGAAAAATACAGTGTAGGCCAAGTGCTTATTTTGTGCTGGTTTAATGCAATATTCAGATATATAACATGCACTTCATTACTCTATCCTGCACAGGAAGAATTGTCAAGGAGTGTGGGACTCATAGTGCATGGTGGAATTACAGTAAAATGAGGTGTGGTCAGTGATGTGTAATGTATGCAAATAAGCCCTTACATAGACATGAAAGCAAGGGCATGACACCGATCTTTTATAAATTATCCACTGACCTACAAAGGACTTATCTGTCAGATTCTTCTGCAGGATATATATCTATGTATATATATATATATATATATATATATTTATATATATAAAACATGCACCTTCTATTATCATAGGCATGATTGTGGCAGCCACTCCCTTGCCCAAAAGTGGCTATGTCAGAGGCAAGACAGCTTATCATGTGCGATCATATAGACAGATATCATATAGATGCTGTAATACCTGACTGCTTTTGTAACCAGTGCAGTGATATGGGAGTGCATATAATCCACAAGATAACTAGTACCACATAGAATCAAGTCTGGATTCTAGCCAACAGAGCCCCAGAGGTCTGCCTGTGATACGACAGGCATTACTCTTATATTACAAAGCAGGATACTTCAGAAGTTTGTAAATAGTGCAATCCAGTAGATTAATGAATACATGCATATTTCCCAGACTTCTGAAGGTAGGACTCCAGAGATGCACAAATTGCTTCCCAAAGCAACCATTTCCAGCATCATCAGCATCATTGCTAATGCCCATGTGGCAACCTACATTGTCATCATGGAGGATATAATGGTATATTTCTGTTTTCTTGGATTCAACTTTCTTTTTGATACAGGCAATATGTGATCTTTGTTGTCATATCATTAATGTCTGTCCAACATCTGAGCAGTACCCACAATATGCAAAAGTCAAATTATTTTATTCATTTATATCTGTAGACCAGGAAGATGAAACTAGAAATAATGAATTCTTACTGCACTCCCCTAAACAGAAGCTCTAAGCAATAAGCATATGACACATACAAACAACATACAGAACTGAGTAGATGAAATACATAACCGCACACAGTAGATAAGGTACCGGCAGTTGGAACTTGGAAGTTTTAAGTGCTGTTAAAGAAAATGTGAGGAGAAGCCAAGTATAAATGGAAAAACAAAGTAAATCAGCAAGCTCACAGATGGATTCATTTAACATTTGACACATACAGTGTTGTAAAAATATATACAAGAAATAATATTGTTACATTTGTAGGTTGTCCAGATGTATTGCACCAGAAATAGTTTAGTGGCATTAACTTTGTAGTTACACAGTACTAGTAGTAGTAGTAATAGAAAATGCAGTCAGTAATCCCACAGCTACTGGCCCAGTATTCCTTTCTGTATTTGAAGCCTAATTTATAAATATTCGTGCATACAGGAAAATGGGAGATGATTTCACTGTTTACCTCTGCATTAATATATGGCATTACCAAACCAACTAATTTTATTTTTCAGTCCACATGGACCTCATTGTTACTGGCCTAGCTCCCAGGAGCAAATGCCCACAAAAGGTCTACCAGCTACTCTCCAACCCCTCCCCAAACTTACCCAAGTTTTGCTGGAGCTGATTGTGGATCCTGACGGTGCCCTGGGGGCTCGTCTCATTTTTTTTTTTTTTTTTTTTTTTTTTATGACCGGTCCAGTTCCCTTTCCCTACTCACCATACTTGTTGTTTACATCTGAGGGTAACTCACATATTTTGACCACACCCACTTTAGAGAGCAGGCCAATAACCACCCTACAATCTGGGATGGCCACACCCATCCATTCCCTGCTGCTCCATCAGACAACAAGCTGCTAATCTAGCCCAGGCCTGCTGGGCTGTAATCAAGGATTTTTCCCTCTATACTAGCAGAATGGCTGCCAAACTATTTTTGAAAAAAAAATGCAGATTTTCAATGAAAAAATTACATTAAACTTTGTAAGAAGTGGTGGCAAAAGTCAACTCCTTCTAATGTGATGTAGTGACTATGGCTATATATTCTCCATATGTAGAACAGATAATGCTTAAAATGAACCTCTTCTAGATCATGAAGTGAAGAGCAGTGCAGAAGTATAGAATTATGCATGCCATAAAACCTTGCAATGTGATTATACTTATTTATTTATTTTCTGTTCAATAATTTGGAGGTAGACTGGTATATAGACCATTGTATCTATAACCCAGATCCAGATGTGCAAAAGACAACATAAAGGAAACAAACAATTGTACAGTTGCATAGTAATAAAATTAAGGTTATATACAAATACATACAGTGTAAGTTGTTTGCATACAGTTTTATATAGAACAGGGTTTTTTGCACAAATAAATACTGAATAACACAGATAACATGCAATACATGTAACGATCACTGCCTGATGCATAGAAACACCAACTGATAAGAAGTCCAGGGTACAAAGAGAAGTAGAGAGCAGAACTGCTAGCCATTATACATAAAACATTTGCATGCTCTGTTGCTATGGAGTCACTCAGCAAGAGTTGTACTGAAATCTAAAAGAGTTTTGTTGCCCCTTAGATCAGTAGGAAGAGTATTCCATATGGCAGAACAAGCCTTGAAAAGGCCCTTTTACCAAAAGCTGTTTTAAAGGGTAAGCGATGAAGGGGAATATGATCAGGTGGTGAATTTCTAAGGGAGTAATTAGGTTTTCTATTAGGAGGGATTCTTTTTTAATGTGGTGTATTATCCTTGGTGTAAAATGTTATGTTACTGAACCAAGTAAGTAGGTGGATCTTTCAGGTAATGGGATACAATTTGCCTTCTTTAGAAGAAGACAGTAATAAATATAGAAGCCCACCAAAAGAGCATCCTGCTGATTTTGTTTACAGTGATCTAGAGTCATGTAGTATTGTAGGAAGAATTAATGGTCAGGACAGGAAGACTTTATTCTGGTTTGGGGAGGAGAACATTTTAGCTATGCGCAATCTCACTACAGGTGAAAGGAGGTGCAAAATTCTCTAACATAACTTCAGATGGGACAGGAATTTGTGCACAATGTTATCTGTATGGGTACAGAGGTAAGCAAATGATTAAAAGTAAGGACTAAGTAGTTACATGCAGTGACTACGGGTACGAATTGTTTTGGGAAATTGATATTGTAGTTGTTTCCATTTGAGAACATTTGTGAGAGGAAGAGAATGACATTACATTGCTTTTTTATAGTTTGGCAGCAGTTTGTTCTTTGAGGCCCATTAGTATGGTTGTTGAAGGATTGTTGCAACTGGGATTGCAAAATATGTGGACATTTTTTAGATTGGTTTAAGAGAATTCTGTCTCTCTGGGGCACCATGCCTAATGAGGGAAGGTCATCTCAGAGGTCAGTGATAAATAAGGAAAAGACATGGTGGTCTAACACTGAATCTTGTGGGCCTCCTGTGTTGAGTGTGCCAACCTTGGAAGTATGATTATTTGAATGCCCTCTTCAAATAGCTTTGCAACTGTTTAATAGTATTTTGACCAAAGCAAGTTTGGCAAACTTGCTGAGGAGAAGGATGTAGTCAACTGTTTTAAAATCTCTAGACATATCCACAAAAATATGAGCCTTCATATGTTACAGTAGCCACAGTTAATAGCAAGGAGGAGAGAAGTTGTGGTGTTGAATACTTTTCTGAGCCATAGTGCTTGTCTGATAGGAGACCTCAGCCATTTATATGTTTGACTATAATATGTTAGAGACACTCTTCAAAGATTTTAGTCAAATGGAATAGAGTAACAATAAGATGCCAGTCATTAGGGGATTTGGTGTTGGGTACTTTTGAAAGAGGGACAATGATGGAAGGTTTTAATACAGGAGGTACTAAGAGCATTTGCAATGTCAGTAGCATAACAGGCAACATGCTCACCTTTAATGCAGAAAACTGCGGGTTCTATTGTTACACCAAAAAGGATTTTTAATATTACAGTACACATAAAGGGAGTGCTGCACTCCAGTGTTGTCCTTTGGATGAGATGTTAAACTGAGGTCCCATCTGCCCGAGTTGGTGGTTGCTCAGGTGGATGTAAACGATCCAACAGCAACTATCAAGAAGAGTAAGGGTCTTTTATTTATTTACAAAAATAACTCTTATTTACAAATATTGGCAAATGTACAAATATATGGATATACAAATATTTTAATGCATATTTGAAATTTTCCTTACAATCATACTAATTTTTTATCTGTATTAGACCTCCACTCCTTTTGTCATAACCACCATCGAATTATACTTAATATTGTTGTAAAATCCATTTTCCATTCTACATAATTTCATTCATTCTTTCATTCCATATAACTCATATGACATAAAATAACTTTTTATCTATTTCTTTAACATATTCTTTGCTTCTGTTCTTTTAATATCCATATTTATTTTATCCAGTCCTTTTATATCTTCAAAAATATTTTTCAAATAGTTTTCCCAATAACATTTTTACTCTTTTATATTTCTAAAACACACATAGAGTAGTTTCTTCTTCTTGACAATGTAAACATATTCTATCACTTTCAGTTTTATATAAGGCATATTTATCTATTACTAGTCTCAACAAAAAATCTTGATAGTTTACTTTCTTTTTATGCCATTTGCTTCTTGTCTTTATAGCTGTAATTGTTTCATCTGTTTGAATTTCCCATGGTTTTACATAGTAATGTTTTATCACTACATTCTTATACCATACTTTTCTTTCTTTTACTATGTCATCAAATTTTATTTTCCACAAAAATATTTTCTCTTGGTAACATTTTATTTCATAGGTTTATAGGTTCATAGGTAGGTACTAGGCTATCGTCCCAGGGGCCTACATAAGCCTAGCCAACAAGGTTCCCTGGCTTACACCACCCAAGGAAGTTATTTTCCTGTACCACTGTCGAGAAGAGACATACAAGTGATCTTCTGGGTGTATTTCCTATTTCCCATCCACTCATCAAGATTTTTCTTGAAGAGTGCTAATGAAGAACTTTGCTTGACATAGATGGGTAGCCTGTTCCAGAGTATGGGAAGTCTCTGGGATAGGAATCTATCCCTCCAGCAAGTCCTGCGTATTGTGGTGACAAGGTTTAGGTCCCTAGAGTGTGTAGCTTGGAGGGACTGGGATTTCTTTAGATGTAGCATGTCCAACAGCTCTGGGTTTGACATAGCTTTATATGTTAGACAGAGATCATCTCGGAGTAGGCGATATGCTACGGAGTAAAGCTGGAGTTTTTTGAGGCGGTAAGTGTAGGGCATTTGTTTGAGGCCAGTAATCCTCTTTATGAGGTACGTCTGTGGCCTTTTCAGCTGCTGCAGATGTCTTGTGAGGTACATTCCAAAAGGTGCGTTGTGGGTCTAATGGGTCTAATGAGTATCGAGTAGAGGGGAACAATGACCTCTGTTTTCCAGGATGAGAACCCTTTTATGATGAGGTGCGCCACGTAGAAGGACTTCCTGACTACTGTGGCAATATGACTATCAAAGGAGAGACTACTGTCCACCTGGGTCCCAAGGTCTCTTATCACACATTCGGTGTTAAGTAGATTGCTGCGTATGTGGTCGTTCAAGGGTACAGAGTTTTTACTAAAGGGGGTGACACTGCACTTTTTGGCATTGAGCTTGAGGCCATGGCTTTGACACCAGCATCTGTCTCAGCGAGACCCTTCTGTAGGATGTCCACATCATTTGGGGACTTGACTATGACTCCTAGTTTGCAGTCATCTGCAAACTTTGTTAGCCAGAGGCCTTCTGTATTAGCCTGTACTTCAGAGAAGTAGATACCAAACAGGAGAGGTCCCAGGACAGAACCCTGTGTTACTCCACTTGTCACTGGTTTGAGGTCAGATTTGGAGTCTGCAACTTTTACAGTGTGTGTTCTGTCAGTGAGCCAGTTGGCAACCCATCTTGTGACGTAGGGATTTATACCTAGTTTAGCGAGTTTAGCTATAATTCCAGAATGGGTGATGGTGTCAAAAGCCTTGGCGAGGTGAAGATAGGCTGTGTGAACCACCTTACCCTCATCTACAGCTTTATTTCTTCATTTATACACACATTTTCTGTTTTACCATACCCCAAAATTGATCATACTTATATTTATACAATTTTGTTACTAATCTCTAATCTGTTTCATTTATCCACTTTAACACTTTGTACAAATTTAATGAAGCAGTATATATATATATATATATATATATATATATATATATATATATGTGTGTGTACCACTGAGTTAATTAACCCTAAACCTCTTCCATCTTTAGTCACATAAAACTCATCTTTTTACTGGGTTTAATCTAGAACCTGCTATAAATGAAAACATTATCCACAATAATTCCTTTTCAAATACTGCTGGAAACATAAATGCAATTGCTAAGTATACTATTTTCCCATCAATGCTGAATTTATCAAAGAAGCCTTTTTTCTGAATAATAGTTTATATGTTCTCTAGAAAATACAGGTTTGTTTTATATTTTCTATTGTTATTATTCCATTAAATTTTATTTACATTCTTATTCCCAAATGTTATAACTAAAGCATATGTTTCATTTATTGTAAAATATGCAACCTCCTATCCCTACTACCTCACCTAAAGCTTTACATTTCTTTTCATTTAAAGAATTGCCTATAACATCTAGACACCCATTTCTGCAAAGTATTACTTCTTTTATCCATTTTTTGTTTGCAATTATTATAGTACCATTTTCATATAGTAACAGAACTGGAATTCTTAAGCCTTTCAGTGTTATATACCCCAGCTCCTTCATTTTGTAATTTATTTCACATACTATCACATTCATGGCTAATGCAAAGAGTATACGGCTCATTAAGCATCCTTATCTTACACCACTCTTAATATGGAACTCTTAGCTTAATGAGACATTTATAAAGATTTTATAATCATTATTAGTCTTGGTCTCAATTTTTTTAATTGTCTTCTGTCTTCCTTCTTCCATATGACTCTATGGATTCCACTACATAATTCTTTATACATAAAATCTTCATTTAACAATTCATTCAAAATCTTTAAAAATACTTTTCTGCCAATCCCTTAAATTTGTATATATTTCACAGTTAGGGTTACCACCTGTCCCACTTTGTGAGGGACAGTCCCTTTTTGGTCAGTTGTGTCCTGCAAAAAACTTGTAACAATGGCAAATGTTCTGAGATATTAGGACAAAATTATTTCTTATATTTTATATAATAGTTGCATAAAACAGTTATTCTGTATCTGAAACACCTAAATGTTATAAGAAACAGAATCAGCAACTAAAATTCTACAAGAATACGCTTTTATTTAGGCAAAGGCATGAAATTCTGTCCTTTGTACTGGCCGTGGGTATGTGTTGGCCTGCTAAATCTGACATTTGTACCAAAACTGTCCCACTTTGGGCATTTGAAAAGCTGGCAACCCTATTCACAATTGGTTCCAACTGGTCCAAAAGCTGTCAACCCTATTCACAATTGGTTCCAACTGGTCCTACAGCAGAATCTATATTTACTTGTTCTAATATTTTACCTAGTTCATATAAAGAAGTTTCCTTTTCTAACTCCTTATCTTCTTCTAACATTTTTTAGTTTCCATATTTTTTCACTATCTTATTTTCCTTAAACATTTCTTTTTTATATGGTACTACACTATCCAAAACCTTTTCCTGAGTTTTTTTCTATTTCTCTCTTATATTTTTATTTCTCTCATTACAACACAGTCTTTCTTTACTAATATGGTTAAATAATTCAATATTTCTTGTCTTTTCTTTGTAAAACATATCTATGCTTATATAACAATTCTTTCATTTTTTCTTGATGTCTTCCACATAATTCTTTTTCTTTTTCTTTATCAAAGTACTTTTGTCATTATATTCTAAATCTTCCAATGCATCATTATATTTTCTTTTATACTTTTCTTTCTCTACTTTTCTCACATCATATTGCCAATGTAGAAAAAATATATATACTTTTCCTTAAATATCATCTACCATTCAGATAATTTTTTATAAAATGTTCTTCTAGTAATATGATTTTCCATATCTGTATTATGAATCTCTTTCCTGCTTCATTCCATACTTTGTCATTTATCATTTTTGGTTCTTTTGCCAATTTGAATATATTCATTGTTTTCCTTTATCTGTAGCCATATTGCAAGATGATCAGAAAATCCTGTTTCATTTACCTCCACATCTTCTATACATAAACCATCTGATACTATAAAATAATCTATTTCAGTTCTATACATATCCCTTTTGTAAGTCCATGATTTTTTTCCCAAAGTTTTAACTCACCACATCTTATAACTTCTAGCATTTTTCCTATATCATTTCCTTTCTTTTTATGCCTGCCTTTTAAATCAAAATTAAAATCTTCTGTTATTGTAATATTCATATTTATCACTACGTAATCCAAAATTTGATGAAATTAAATTTCCTTTTCTTTACAATTAGTATAAGCATATAATGTTATAATTCTATTTACTTATTTTCATTTTAGATCGATACATGTTTATCTTCCAATTTTTGCTAAAGTTACATCTAATGTAGTCACTGTATTTCTATAAAGTGCAGCTAAAGCATTTCTCATTTCCCAAATACCAGATTATCTTTCCTCCCCACAGTTTCTCTGTTTGTAATCTTGTTTTCATTTGTTAAAAAATCTTGTGTCCTGTAATAAACTTACATCTAAATAGCATGTATTACACCACTCCAAAATCCCTATTCTTCTTACTATATTCTTAATAGTACTCACATTTACAGAAAATACTGTAAAAATGTTATTTTATCTGCGGTGGTGGTGCTGTGGTAGCGTTGTCACCTCACAGTAAGACATTGTCCTGTTCGATTCTCAGCTAAAGCGTCTTCTGTGTGGAGACATGCGTGAATGGGCGTACTTTCGTTGAAGGTTGTGCATCAGGCCTGGCAAGTCGGTACGTAAAAATCTACTGCCAATCATTAGTGGACCGGAGTTCCGCTGTGGCGACCCATAACCGGGAAAAGCCGAAAGATACAACAACAACTGTAAAAATTTTGTTTTCTTTTTATTCATGGATTGAGAAGTTCATAGCTAATTACTAGGCTAGCTGCCTTAGTGGGCCATTCCATGCCCATCCAGTTTCCCTCTGAAAGGTGACAATCAAACATTGTACCTTGTATCTGTCAGTCAAACACCTTAACCTTTATACCAACCCCAAACATTAACTTTATTTATTCTTTTTCATCCATTATTTTCCTTTTTTCTCTTTGTGCTTGTCCCATTATATTTTATTTATTTGTCTTTTACCCTTTTACCAAGAGAATTCTTTTTTATTTTATTTTATTGTCTCTCAATTTATATCTTCTTCATCACTTACTTCAGGATCTTCTTCTATGCTCTCTTTATGTTTTATTTCATCTAATTTTTCTTCTGTTTCTACTACTTTTAACATTTCTTTTCTTTGGTCATTTTCTTCTCTTTCTTTTATTTTTCCTTACTCTTATTTTCATGTTTACAAACCATACAGAAATGTCCAATTTTGTTTGATTTATAAAATTTCAATTCACATTTTTTGCATCATGTCCTATTTTCTCACAAATATAACATTTTTTTTTATCACAGTTACTTATCAAATGCCCTTCTTTTCCACAAAACAAACTAAAAACATGTTTTGGGTTGTACCCAGTACTTTGCAATGCCCCTTTTCCCTTCCACATGTATCATGTTTGGTAAATGAATAATATGTTTCTTGTTCTATTTTTAACAAAATATTACTATCCCATCTGCCAGTCCATAGACCCCATTTACCACAATCTTTTGCAGTGTCTAGATACTTCCATACATAAAGTTTTTAAATTAAAGTCTTTCTTACTGCCTCTTTTTAAAATTATGCATGAGTTTTCTTTTTTTTGTTTCCTTGTTAAAAGCTTTTATCACATGAAGATTCCATGGGTTACACTCTTTCCTTTTTGTTTTCTCCAAAACATTTTCCAATGAAAAACAGTCCCAAATATAATATCACAAAATGTCTCTTTGCTAATAAGAATAAATTCACTTACCTAATGTACTTTTACATCCAAATGAGCTATTAAACTGTCCCACACATCATATTAACCAAATAAGGAAGTAAACCACAAACATATACTGAAGTGCATCCAACCAAAGATATAAACTTGGAAATTCACTTTATTTCATACAGGTGTTAAGCACTTTCATTCCAACATCTAATAAGGACTTCTTCAGAACTAACAAGTCTCAAAAACACTTCTCTTATATACAATTACAATAAAAAATGATTATTAGTTCTGAAGAAGTCCCTAATAGATGTTGGGATGAAAGCACTTTACTCTTATATGAAATAAAGTGAATTTCCAGTTTTATATCTTTGGTTGATTGCACTTTGATATATGTTTGCCCCACACATAATACCAGTCAATTTCTTTATCATCTTTACTTTGAATCCTTATAATTTACTTAATTTTTTAATTTCATTCTGGCTTTTTTGTTTCTGCTACTCCCCTGTTGCCTTGTTTTACTTTCTCTGCACATTTTCTTTTTCATCTCACCATTGTTCATCAATATAGTCTCTGCGTCCTTCTTTTGTATTTGCTGCATAATGTCCCCCCAGAAAACATGATTTTAATTTTCTGGCTCATTTTGCATCACCATTTTTAAACTCAATCATTCCACAACCCTCTTGATGGAAAGGTTGTAATTATACATCCATCATTTGCTGTTGCATCTCCATCAAACAGATTTCTTTTAAAGATAGCTCCAAAATCCTGCACACATTCTTGAGTCCTGATATTAGTTTTCACCTCCATTTCTTTCACCATTCCATGATCTCCTTCTCTTTCCATCTGCCTCCTTGTTTCGCTGTCACCTCTGTACCTGGAATGGAAACAGGAAGTTGCTCATGCAAAATATTTACCACTTGCAACAACTATAAGTTGGGGAAGTTCCCTGATACTCTGGCCAAATTTCTCTTAGTAGTATAAATACCACCTTAGTAGTAAACACACTACATTTGGTTTCTACTCCTAGCCTAGTGGGACTAACCCAGTCAAGAAAGGATAAATATATAAAAGTAGTAGACCAGTAGAAAGAGATAAGATGTAGATGTATTTAAGATGTTTAAAAGTATATCTCACAGCTTTGCAAAAAATAATGTGAATCTTGGAGTCCTTAAGAATTATTGTTTAAGGTTATTAAATAAGATCTTGGTTTCGTTTACAGTAATTTACCTAAAATGAAAAGTATCTGCAGATTCTCCAAGAAGATTGAGAGGAACTAAAGTAAGGTTGTTCACTGAAGTTTGATAGTCATTATTAGTAGGACTCAATGAGTTAGCGATGCCGTGGATAATAGATAGAAGGAAAGATTTAAAGTCATCTTTATGGTTACTGCTGTTGCTTCCTTTGCTAAAATAATGGGGAGAGAGTTGATATGGATGTGACTAATGTTGTTGTTGTGTCTTTTCCCGGTTAGGGGTCGCCACAGCGGAACTCCGGTCCGCTAATGATTGGTAGTTGATTTTTACGTTCCGAGTTACCAGCCCTGACGCACAACCTCCAATGAAGGTACGCCCATTCACGCATGTCTCCACGCAGAAGATGCTCTAGCTGAGAATCGAACCGGACAGCATCTTACTGTGAGGTGACAACGCTACCGCAGCACCACAACCTCTGGTGGATATGGATGTGACTAATAACTTGTTTAATTTCTTTCTAGAATTGTTTAGGGTTAGAGATAGCTTATAGTTATTTTTTCACACAGGAAGGTGGATCTAGCAGAGTTAATGGCTATTATGTTGTGTTTTCTTTAGTTAAAGGTAATTTAGTGTAGATTTATATAATTTTGCTTTGATTTCTGCAAACTCCTGGCAATGTATCTTTGTTTCATAATTTCTTAATATCCTGTGACACCAGATGCATACTTGTCTGCTATGTTTCCTACATACACATGGGAAAAAAGAAGCCTTGAGTAGAGGAGAGAGTATTTATGAAGAATGAAATTGTTGCTGTAGGATCATGGATAAGGTATACTGGAGATCAATCAATAAGACTAAGGAGTTGCTGGATTATGAAAAAATGATACTCAGGGAATGGCCATCCAAGAGCAATTTGGTTGGGGGATTTTAACTTTTTAAGGGCCAAGAAGAGAGACTAGATAGTGGTCACCAATAGAATTCGGTAATATGTAAATGCTTATGCAGTGATCAGCTATATTTGAAATTAAGGTATCTAGAATTGGTACGAGATTGTACAGTAGGTCCAGCTGGGTGTTTTACCAGCTGTTTTAAATTGAAGTGAAGGAACATTAAATTCACCCAGATAAATGGTGTTTTTGTTGCAACCACTGCAAAATATTCTGATGGGGTTTTCTTAATATTGGAAGGTAATGATGGGGTGGAATGCATACAGCTTTAATATTAAGAAGTATATGTTTACCAAAGATAATAGAGACTAGTCTTCAGTTAAGGACATCATTTGGATCTATCATTTGAGTGGGTTGAGGTGTAAGTTCCCTACAGGAGTTGTTGGTTATTGGCATGACTCTTCCACCAACTCTGTTTTAGGTCTGCTGTCACATAAAATAGTTTGACTGAGTATATGAGGATGGGAAGCTGCTATTCCATACCCAGAATTATGTTATTGTCATTAGATGTAGATTTTCATTAATAATCCATGGTTCAAGGAAGGTCCATGTGTTCTTAATGTTGCATGTGTTGTTGCACCCTATTACTAGGTTGATATACCTAAATGTGGCATTGTAGTAAAGTTGATACTTAGTTGAGAACTAAGAGAAATTAAATTACTAGTATTTACTTGTAATGAAGGGCCTGGCTTGGATTGAATGTCATCTGATCTTAGAAGTTTATATCTATGATACTTCTATCCTTTCTGAAGGATTTTTTTCGGAGTCAAAGTGATTTGAAGAATATAAACTTGGATTAGCAATTGTTTGTTTGACACATAAGTCAGACGTTTTGTATATTGAGGTAATGAAATGGAATTTGGACTGTGATGTAGGGTGAGCATGTATGTGAGGAGGAATAATAACTGGGTTCAATTAGGAAATGATCTATGTAATACAGTGAGAAAATTAGGCTGAAAATGGTGATAAAAGGTGTAAGAAGTAGGTAAGGTTTGATCATGTAGGTAAGCAAGGAACTGAGGTGAAGGAAGAGAGGAGAGATGAATGAGGTTAGGTCATAAAAGTTAAGAACTCTATATAAAGACTTTAGACACTACACGGAGATCACTCTTTGCACCACTGTTCTATAGGCAGACATATCTAGTGTTGTAAAGCAGTTTCACTTGCAATCCTTTTGTGTTAGGTAGTGAAGTACTTAGTGAGTTAGGATGCTGAAAGGGTGATCCATATGTACTATAGAGTGAAGGAGGGATGTCGACTATCTGCTATGTGAGCTTTGCATGATAGATCAGGCAGTATTAAAATGAAGGGTAGAAATGGAGCAGAAAAGTTTAACTTATGTACAGCTGTTTTTAGCATTTTATGATCTGAGAAAAAAGGAGGGTCAGAGTATGTACTCAGATGTTGATTTCTGGTTATTAGAATTGTTCAGATCTCCCTTAGGCTGAATAGGAGGGTAGAAAATAAAGGTGCTAATAGGATGAGATGGTTGTAGTGATAGTAAGTTTAGAAGGAGTGGGAAGGAGAGGATTTATCTGCCAACCATTTAGGTCTAGAAATGCTTGAGCCAATATGCCTCCTTGGCTGGAAGGAGTGAAAGGATTAAGGACAATACAGTTATGACTACTGAATCCTACACAATTGCACTTTACAAGCACTTACATGAGTGCATGGATCATGCTATCCCAAACAGAACCAAGACGCTTGCCTCCAAAAAAAGGAAGCCAATCTGGTGGTCCCCTGCCATAAACAAACTGTACAACAGAAGGAAAAAACTGTTGCAAAAGAGAGTAAAATCCCATGAGTGGAGGAGCTCCCTGGTCGGCCGCAGTAAGAAGCTGCGAACCCTGATAAATTCCTCCAAAGCTAGTTACAAAAACAAAATCGCCACTGATTCTAAAGACAACCACAAAGCATTCTATAGCTATGTCAAGAATCTCAATGGCAACACTCAGATCTGCTCTGAGTTACGACACAATGGCACTAAATATACAGACTGAATTGATATTGCCAACATCCTGGCAGATAGGTTCAGTGCTAAATTTATCCCCCTTTCACCCCCTAAAGAGCCCATCTCTATACCGGAAGAATGCAAAGTTCCTGTAATCACGGCTGGACAGGTAAACACCACATTCTCCAAAGCCAAGAACACAGCATCCATGGGACCAGACAACACCCATGCTGCATTCTACATGAACTACAGAATGAACTGGCACCCCACCTAAGTACCATGTTCAATCATAGCCTCACCTCAGGCTTTGTGCCTGCTGAATGGAGCACAGCAATGGTTATCCCACTCCACAAGGAGGGAGCCACCGCAGACCCCGGAAACTACCCCATTAGCCTGACGAGCCTGGTCTGCAGGGCCATGGAACGTATCATCATGGAACTTATAAACAAAGACATTGGTAATCTCCAAACTCTGGACCCCACCCAGTTCGGGTTTGTAAAAGGCAGATCATGTCTCCTAAACCTGATAGACTTCTTTGAAGCAGTCACCAAAGCCATAGACAAGGGTAAGGTGGCTCACACAGCCTAGCTAGATCATACCAAGGCTTTCAACACCATCATTCACTCTGAAATTATAGATAAACTCACTAAACTAGGTATAAATCCTTATGTCACAAAATGGGTTGCCATCTGGCTCACTGACAGAACCCACGCTGTGAAAGTAGCAGACTCCAAATCCGACTTCAGACCAATGACAAGTGGAGTACCACAGGGGTTCAGTCCTGGATCCTCTCCTGTTTGGTATCTACTTCTCTGAAGTACAGGCTAACACAGAAGGTCTTAGGTATAAATCCTTATGTCACAAAATGGGTTGCCATCTGGCTCACTGACAGAACCCACGCTGTGAAAGTAGCAGACTCCAAATCCGACTTCAGACCAGTGACAAGTGGAGTACCACAGGGGTTCAGTCCTGGATCCTCTCCTGTTTGGTATCTACTTCTCTGAAGTACAGGCTAACACAGAAGGTCTTTGGCTAATGAAGTTAGCAGATGACTACAAACTAGGAGCCATCATCGAAACTCCTAACGATGTGGACATCCTACAAAAGGGCCTCACTGAAACAGATGCCTGGTGTCAAAGCCATGGCCTCAAGCTCAATGCCAAAAAGTGCATTGTCATCCCCTTTGGTAAAAACTCTGTACCCATGAACTACCACATAGGTGGTAGTATACTTAACACTGAAAGTGTGATAAGAGACCTTGGGACACAGGTGGACAGTAGTCTCTCATTTGATAATCACATCGCCACAGTAGTCAGGAAATTCTTCTACGTGGCACACCTCATCACAAAAGGTTTCTCATCCAGAAAAAAAGAGGTCATTGCTCCCCTCTACTCATCACTCATTAGACACATTATAGAGTACAGTGCCCCTTTTGGTATCTCACAAGACGTCTACAACAACTGGAAAGGCCGCAAAAATACCTCACAAAGAGGATTAGCAGCCTCAAATAGATGCCCTACGCAGACCATCTCAAAAAACTCCAGCTTTACTCCATCGCATATCACCTACTCAGAGGTGATCACTGCCTAACATACAAAGCTATGTCAAACCCAGAGCTGTCGGACATGCTCCACTTAAAGAAATCCCAATCCCTCTGATCTACATGCTCTAGGGACCTAACCTTCTCACCAGAATAAACAGAACATGCCAGAGGGATAGATTCCTGTCCCAGAGACTTCCTATACTCTGGAATAAACTACCTATCTATATCAAACAAAGCTCCTCATTAGCACTCTTCAAGAAAAATCTTGATGATTGGATGGGAAATAGGAAATTCACCCCGGGGATCACCTCTGTGGCTCTGCTCAACAGTGGAACAGGAAAATAATTTTCTTGGGTGGCAAAAGCCAGGGTATCTTTTTGGCTGGGCTTGTATAGGCCCCAGGGCCGATAGCCTAGTACCTACCTATGAACCTATGAACATAAGACAGACAAAACAGAGAGTACAGTCATTAATTTCCACCTTGGTCAAAAATTAGTTCAGAAAAGATAAATGGTGCAGAAGTGATAGAGCATGGTGACTTAACTGCCACTTTGGTAAAGAGTCGCACAGATAAGGGAAGAAGAATTAAAAAGTGAGATAGAGAGTATAAAGACCTGTCTTCCACTTAATTCAGGAGTGAGAGATTTAAGGAGAGAAGGTGGAGAGGTATAAGAGACTGGGGATGAACTGAGCTACACTTGGGTGTGGGATGTTATGGCCTAAATTCCATCCATTCAGGGGGTGAGTTTAGGAGTAGATTAAGGAGGCTGATAAATGATTTGAATCAGTTTTATGGTTTTAGGATTAGTTTTAATATAAAAGTGAGAAGACATTGAATTAATTGACTGAAAGCATATTGGAGTGGAGGGTAAAGTAGCTACGATAGTATTAGGTGGAAGGGAGACTTTAATATTACTTTTAAGACTACTATGTCTGTGAAAAATGCGAACTTATTGCTTGCAAGGAGGAGTTAAAGGTAGATGGATGAGTAAGACAGAGCAGTGTGTCAAGTTCAAATGTGTGAAGAAGTGCATGTAACACTAGTGAGTGTATTGAAGTGTGGAGTGGTTAGTTACTGAGCATATGTACTGTGAATGAGGTAATTGTAGTTAAATCTTCTTGGGTGTTCCCTGTTTAGGATGGAGTAAGTGGAAAGGGATGTGAAGCAATTATTGGGGGGGGTGTTAGTGGATGGTTGCAGCACATAAGGGTGTCATCAATTGTGGGACTGGAGGAGTGGTTAATAGCTTACAAATTAGCTGATATGCATGGTGGATGGGAATGGGGATATTGTGGGAAGCAAAGTGATGCTACATATAGCATGGCTTTGAAGAGCGAGGCTAGCTCTCTTGTACACACTTCTAAAAAATATCAGTGAATGAGGATACTCAGACATCTGTCTGCAGTCCGCAAGTTCAAGATATAGTAGTAGAAAAAGGGCCATGATCTGTAAAAGCCAATAGAAAACAGGAAGAACCATCCCAAGTGAAGCTGGTGAGTAAAACTAGTTAAAATGTTATGTTGCACAGTAAAGGTTTTAGAGGCAATTAGTTTACAGGAAAAAATAAGTAAGTGTGTGTGTGTGTATGTGTGTGTGTGTGTGTGTGTGTGTGTGTGTGTGTGTGTGTGTGTGTGTGTGTGTGTGTGTGTGCGTATGCGTGTGTGTGTATATGTGTGTTTGTGTGTCAGATTTACATCCTATCATAGATTACTTTCTCTTACTTTACATACTGATCCAGATAGCTTCAGCTGACCATGGACTGGATAAAGAGCCTATCACAAAATGAATTGTGGATCCCTGGGGTTGTCCAATGTACAGTAACTTCATAGATGTAGCATTTTCTAACTGGATTTGTACTATTTAGAATAAACAGACACATAGAGGAAAAGTAGTAAGTGGCATCATCTGGTGTTAATTTGTATAGCAATTAGCTGTCAATGTTTATAACAGCATGGTCAAAGGCATTCAGGTCAAACACTTCTGTGCTACTTGATTGTATTTCTGCATTTTCATAATCTCAGTATAAAACCAGACCAACACTTCTATGATGATGCCTGTCACTATTAATCTAGCCTCAGTGATATTACCTAGATGGAATGTTAGAATCCGGTCATGAATAATTTTATGAATTGAAGATCAATCTTCTGAGAAGCCAAATATCTAAAGAGAAAGAAGACAAAATAAATGCAGAGTAAGCTTTAGTCAGTTCTCAAGTCCTCCAGTTCTCAACTCCGATAAGAAGATGAGTTAAGAATTAATGTTAATCATTAAGCATTGCAGTGACTGTTCAGAGATGAGACTTCATAGAAGTGTTATGTGCCCCAGGAAAAAATACATGCATCTGGATTTAATCTGATATTAAAAGTAACCAGCAGAGAATTTCTTTGTAGACTATATGATATTTCAATCAGATATTACCTGTAGCTGAGATAAGTTTGGTTGAGTATAGGTACTACACTGTTAACCTTTATATACTTTTTCTGCTCTGGTAATACTACCTGATAATTTAGACTCAGTCATATAGATTCAGAATTAAGAGTTTTGGAAATTGACTAAGTTTCAATTATGATTAGCATGTTCTCTTAATGGAGGTATCCAATCTGTGGGTTTGGGAATCTTATTCTGAGACATCTAGTATTAATTTAAAAATGGCTTAGCAATGTAAATAAGTGGAGGAAGGTGAATGAGGAATGTCTGTGCATTGGTGTGTGTGTGTGTGTGTGTGTGTGTGTGTGTGTGTGTGTGTGTGTGTGTGTGTGTGTGTGTGTGTGTGTGTGTGTTTGTGTGTGGGTGTGCATGCGTGCACCATAGGAAATATTTATATCAGGGTGTCAGCAGAACCTAATAAAGTAGCTGAGTATCTATTCAGAATATATTATAAAACTTGATGTGTCTTTTTTTCAATTTCATACTATATGCCATATCATCACAAACATAGCATGAATCCATGCTGGATCATTGAGAAGCACATTGTTTAAGAATAATGCTGTAGATGAAAGCCCTTTATGGATGCCACTGCCTCACTGCATACCAAATGTCTTCAGAGCAACAGTGGGGGGAGGCGGGTCTCTGTAGTATGGTGGTGTTTATCAGGAAGGGCATTGGCCCATTAGTGATAACAGCTGGACCAGGTGGATGAGAGATACATAGTTGGGGATTGTCTGGCTACATATTTAGGAAGATTTGAAGGAACAGGTTGTTGCATGTTGTTGTTGTTGATGGTTAGCAAGTGTCCATGGGAAAATGTATGCAAAACAGAGTGTTTAACACTAAGCCCCCCCTAAGTGTGGTGCAGCATGACCAGTATGCTTGTCAATTGATTTCCTTCTGATAGATGTGGGTTTTGAATTTCTGGGCTGCAATAATGTCATGCCTATCTTCCTCCTTTACAATTAATACTAATTGCCAAGAAATGTGCGTTTTACATTTTAGTTGATCGATAGCCTTTTTAATATTTTCTTACCAATCTTCTCTTATGTTGGTTGACTACCCTTTGAGTAGACCTGTAAATTATCATATTAATGCAATTATTGTTCTCCATAATCTACTAAACATGTCCTAAACAATCTCATCATAATATCATCATCCTCCGTTAGCTAGTTGTAGCTGTCTCATTTAGCACCAATTGCTATTGCTCAGTCTGGAGCAGCTTAACTCTTAGCTGCAGAGAAAAAAAAGTTCATTCACTGACATCTTCCTTTCCAACATTTGCAGCCATGTCACGTCCTCAGTTCCTTTTTTATATTGCATTTTATTTTATTTAAACTTCTAGAGCAAGCATAAACATATACAATGAAATTAAAAAATATTTCATGAAAAAGAGAAACAAAAATCTTAACTGAAATATGAAACTATATGTACTATTTACATAGTTCACATTAGTTTAAACATTCTTTTAATTGGATCATGTTTCTTGACATTTCATGCATTATAGTCACTGTATTAGTGGATCACTAACTATTATCTATCATACTGAGAGGGGGCACTAATTTGGGATAATGATCATTGTATCACAGTTTTTAAACTCAAATATGATGTTGCTCATCTGTTTATGGAAGAGGTTTTCCAAGTCATGCATAGATGAGCAGCTCCTGTTTTTCTCTGTTTTGCGTTTAGTAATTTGATGACATCAGTTAATACCCAGTGTACCTCAAATGCATGATAGGCACTATGAAACACATCTGGCACAAACTGGATATAGGTAGTTATCTTCTTATTGAGGTAACTCCAGTGTGGTTGGATCAGTGGACACTACCAGAGCATGTACAATAACATCTACTTTAGCTGACTCTCATTGCCAACAATGTACTTAAAATTATATCAAAAAGAAGGAATGATCACCACGGCTCAAATAAAACCAAAACTTTTAATAAAAATAAAACAAAACAGCCAAGAATGCAAGGTAATGCCAGAGTCTTCTTCAGCATATACTGGGCTTTCTCTTTTTCTTAGATAATTCTATTTCACAGCAACTGATTGGTTGCCTTGATTGTTAAATTTGTCAGGTGTTGCACTGTTTAGAAGGTCTGAAGAAGCACTTTGAGTACTGTGAACATGCTTACCTTTTACTCTTGAGCCATGGTGATCGTTCTTTCATTTTGATATAATTTTAAGCACATTTTTTTAAGAAGAGTCTTTACAAGCCTGTTGGGCATTTTTCTTCTTTGGATTCTCTTCACCAACAATTTGCATTATTCATCTTCTTTTCCAACCTGTGTGGGCAAGGCATCATCTATAGATGATCTATAATTGCTGGTCATGTAGCTTCAATCAATGCCTAAACTTATCCAGGGCACACCAGAGTAGATTTCTTTGATTGTAAGGTTTGCCATAATATATGACACCCACCCCATATATATATATATATTTAAATCAGGAAGAAATAACTTCCCAGAACCTTGTTTGGTTTTAATTGTTTTACTGTTCTTATTGCCTTACTTATCATAACAGATTCATTCAGCCTGCTGTTCTTACGTCATTTATAATAGATTTATACAAACTGTTGTTCTCATGTTGATCTAGTAGACAGTTATGCAAAGCATCAAAATGCCAGTTGGAGGTTCTGTTTTCTTTCATGGGTCTTTAGAGACGAGTATGAAATTGCTTGAAGCATAGCACATTTCTGGTTCCCTGACTAGTATACTCCATTGGTCTGTGGTCACTGATTATATTGGATGACATACCAAAAGCTTTGGTTTCCCTTCCACTTTCAACCACCAGAATTGCCCCTTCCTTTGCAACTCAGCTTCTGGCTGTGATATTTCTATGAGGCTAACTTCTGCCATAATAACTGCTTTTAATATTAATAGTTCCTCACCCCTATTGGTGATTTCTTCCTGAATTTCTCCCAACTTTCTTTTTATGCCTAAGCAGCTATTTTTCTATTTTTTTTTTTGTAGAGTCCTTCCATGCCCAAATAGGTCTCATCTTAGAGCTGCTTGACAGCCTTTCCACCAATTTCTATTTGGTGCTGTACCATGTAATGAGTTTCTGGATAGCACATCAGAATTAATAGAGCTCAGTAGTGATTTAGCATTGTTGGACTGGCACTTGAAGTGTGTCTATCTCAAGAATGTAGTTTACTCTGTCTTTTCCATTTGAAATGCTTGTAAATATAAGGGTGCATTGTCAGACAGACCTTTATCATGTATGGTAGGCGACTGTACTTTAAATTTGAACTGCCTTTGAATCATAATAAAGTCTATTTTAGTACCTTTTTTCCTAATTTCCTGGAAATTGTCAAGTTTGTTTTTATGGGATGGTGTTCCCTCCAGATATCAACCCAATCACATGTTAATATCCAGGATGCGAGTGGCACTTGGCATTGTTTTGGATCTCCTGTTTGCCATGCAGTCTGTTTTTAGCATCACCTATGACCTAGTTAAAGTCATTCATTAAAATGCTAAATTTAGAGGGAGGAGAAGATACCAACCAAGGCTTTTGTAATTCATTGTAGAAATTCTTGTCATCTTTGGTAGGGGCATATGGTTTTCTGATTACCACCTCCTCCTTGCTTGTCTTTCTTTCCCATATTAACCATTACCCCTCTTCCTTCTCACTGGGCTATGATCTGCTTTCACAGTTGGGAACAGTTGTGAGGCAAATTTTTTGACTTCTCACAACTTAAGTTTTGTTCCCTGGAAGCAAGCAACTTGCATCCCCTCTTGCCTGATGTGCTTCAGAATTCTGGCTCTGCAAATTGGGTGTGTACTTCCTTCTACATTCCAACATAACACTTTAATTCTCAGTGGGGGGTTTTGTGAGGTCAGCCATGCAATGGCCTCTTTGCTCATATTGTTTGGCAATAACTGAGCCAACTCCCCTCCTGAAATATCTTGGGGTACCCCCAAGCTAGAGAAAAATCCTTGAATATAATAAGCACATCTCTACCTAGGCTATGAGCACCTGGTGGCTGTCAGAGAAAGAATAGGAATCCAAGAGATGTGTACTCATGCAGTCCTAGCCACACACATAAAAATACAGATTTAGAGTAAGAAAATTCTCCTTTCCGGCAATCTGAAGATTAATCAGTAGTCAGGTATACACCTATGCATTTTTAGTTTATGCTTAGGAAATCATGGTAGCATGAGTTAATATAGAGTACTTCCATTACCAATAGCATGTTAGTGCACACCACAGATAATTAATACTTAAAATAATGTGTAAATCTACCAGCATTCACTAAAATACATAATTGCCAGATTACACTTATTTTACTTTTGAAGTCACCAGATTTCTTGTTTTATCCAGTATCCATCATACACTACAAACAGATGAGAACAGTATAAGCTCATTTACTAAGCAATATATCAATATACTGTTGATGCAGGAAAAAATATAAGACCACCACCAATCACCAGAAATATGCTGGGATAAAGAGTATGGAAGCAGCTGTAGATCTACGTGTATATCAATAACACAAACCAACAAGCCTCACCTTAGAGTGAGATCAATGGTTTTCATATGGTATCTAAATAAAAGAAAAAGAGTATTATAAGAATTGATATTACTATAAACAGCAAATAATTTAATCAGTTAATCTATACATTTGGAGATGGATAGAGTAAGCCTGTGCTCTGTATTAAAGGATAACTGACAATAAATTTTAAGGTTTATAGGCAATGTTTTTGAAAAGTGTAAGCATTTGCATTGCACACATTTTGAAGCATATTATAAAGTGACATCACAAAAGTGATCAAATTTGTATAACTTGTTTTTTATCCCTTGAAAGGTTCTGAAGTGGTCACACAAATAAGGTAAGTACCCATTGGATATTTGGGTGTGGCCTGTCCTTGGTAAAATCTTTGGCTTGTTGTAAAGATTAAGGGCTGGATTCACAATGGCTTGCACGGAGTCTAAGAGTAGAGTAAGACTCCATGCAGCCATAATGTCCGATGAGTGATCCAGGAGCAGCCTGTAGGGCGTGTAAGAGAGCTCCTAAAATGTCTCTTACACGGACAGGGCCGGGACATGCAAATTCCCTCGATTGCAGCTGAAAGGCATGCAAATGAGGTAGATTTGTGATCCAGGAAACCCGAACCTGTCAGAGTAAGAGTAGTGTTATCTCCAGAAATGTACTCAGTTGACAACTCAGTACCGTTCTGCAAATAGCAAAACAGAGCCGTGACAACTCCAAATAAAGGTTGCATTCAGTAGAGGAAGCATGCCAATGGCCAAATATACGGCCATTGGCAATGTTACCCGATGCAAAATGAAAAAAAAGTAATTTAATTTTTTTTCCGATATTCCATGTTTAAGCGTAGCGCAGCGTCGCGCAAATGGGTTGTGCTCTAAAAACCAGAAAAATAAAAATTAAAACCCACAAATGTGGATTCTATGGGGATTTGTATTGTACAATGCAAGGCAATGGCAGGCTGAAGACAACATGGCTACCGAGTATGTGTTGCTAAGGGGGAAACCCAGTCTAAGAGATTTAACCAAGCATTAGTAGGCAATCCTATGCAAATGAGGGTAAGGATAGTAAATCCCAAGTCTACATAGCAAATGAGCACAGTCAGTGGAGTGTAAGACTAGGATAAGGGGAGTAACAGAGTAGGATATAGGTGATATCAGGAGGGGGTATGTATGAAAGAAGATAATCTCATTGGAGCAGAGTGTCATGTATTAGCTGTCAGTTGCTCATCACTGGAAGAGGTGTGTCATCAGGTATCCTAGTTAAAGTAAAAAAATAGAAGGTGCACACTGTGGGTATCACCAAAGTTTCTTGAAAAATGCTTGCAATGTGTATGCATGCGTGTGCATGCCTGTAAACCCGAGTAAGACAATGTGCATGTGTGGAAGCGTCAGTGCACGCGTTTAAGCCAGAGTAAACATGTATAAGGCAGTTTAAAGTCTTGTAAGCACCTCTGCACTTGTGTGTGCATCTTTAGGCAGGAATTAGCTAGTGTAAGTCCGTCTAAGCCTGTGTGCATGCATGTTAGAATGTGTACGCACGTCTGCGCTAATGTGCACGGCACTGCCCCCTGAGGAAATGGAAAGGGAAAAGAAAGCACAACAAACAGTAGGAAGTTAACCAGGGAGAGTCAGCAGAGCTAGCAGGTGGAAATAATTAGAATCAGGCAATTACACAGCCAGTAAACCAGCCCAGCCCAGCACTTAAAACTCTGCAAACAACTTTTCACCATGTATTGCTCAGAGACACTGCAGCACTGCAGTAAGCTAAGAGAAGTGAATACTGAAAAGGATTAACTGAGGCAAAGAAATGTTAGGGGTGCCTTTGCTGTCATACACCGACATATGCAACATGCTGAGGGTGGTGACAATGGGAATGCTGTCAACCAACCCCCAGTGAGGAGACGGAGAAGAGTGTACAGGCCCAGGGTAACCTACCAAGGGCTACATGAGCTGGAGATAGTGGAGCGCTAAAGAGTGGACAGAGACCTCATGCAGAAAATTGTTGAGCTGTGCAGCCATGCCTCACACACAGAACCAACAGAGGGGAACCCATTCCAGTGGAAACCAAGGTATGTGTTGGCCTACGAATACTAGCAACAGGTACCTTCCAGAGACCAACTGGTGATATGATGGGCATATCACAGGCATCAGCATCCAGGGTACTGCACCAGTTTCTGGATGCCATGTCAGCATATGTCGGTGATCATGTATATTTCCCCAATTCCCGTGAGGTATTGGCTAGCAATATGCCTCTCTTCCAGCAAATAGCGGAATACCCTGAGGTAGTGGGTGCAATGGACTGCACAAACATATGCATCAAAGCACCAGCCGGTGAGCAGGGTAGGGTCTACTTCAACTGCAAGGGCTTCCCCTCCATTAACTGCCAGGTTGTGTGTGATGCCCAGGGCATAATACTGAATGTGTGTGCTGGCTGCCCTGGAAGCTACCATGATTCCCATATCTGGCATCTGACGCAGCTGTACCAGACATTTGCCAATGGGGACATCCCACATGGTCACCTAGTGGGGGAAGCTGGCTATGCACTGGAGCCGTGGCTGATGACACCCATCAGAAATGCACACACACCTGAACAGGAACACCATAATGAGGCACACGCACAAACACAAAATGTAATTGAGCATGTGTTTGGGCTGCTCAAGTCACGGTTCCGGTGCCTGGACACATCTGGTGGAGCCTTGCAGTACACTCCAACTACATGTACCCAAATTGTTATGGTATGTGCTATGCTACATAATATGATCCTGTGTAAACAGCTGCAGCAGGACCAGCATAGGCCTGACCCAAATAGCCCCCCACCATTGCCAAGGTCATCTCAGGCAGAGTGTGACTCAGAGGAAGAACAACCTGAGCCTGCCCCAGTAGGCAGAAGGAGGCATGCTCAGTATGCTTTGGCCTTGGCAAAGAGGCAATGCATAGCACATACACTGGCTCAGTAGGAACCCTGGAAATGATACCTCTCTCTGACCTGCACATATAGTAAAAGGGATGCCTAAGTTGACACTACCTGCTTCAAACATGTACAGGGAGTGCAGTATGTGCATCCGACATAGGCAGCCCTGCAGCACCACCTGAGGCATGATTGCCATGTGTCAAGCAATTAAAGGTATTGCCAAACAGCATTTACCACCATGTAGTATATGCAAACAGAATACACAGACCAACTAGTACAACTGTGGTCAGTGTTGAGTAATATTGGGCAATGTCCAGCAAAGTTGGTGAATATACAGCAATGTCAGACAGGCCTGGTCTAAGTATGGCATAGCAGAATAAAAGCCAACATGCTCATATTTGCTTAACTGGCCCTTAAGCAGTCTGGTCCGCTCAGTATGGAAATATAAAGCAGTGATGGGCCTCGAACCCAGGATACTGTGAACCATAGGTAAAGTACTGAAACACTAAACCATGACAGCATTGCATTGTTCAGCGAGTATGAAGGAATGTTGATAAGTCTATGCAAAGTATCTCATGGAAACCCTGCAGGCACAGCATAATCCCTGTTGAGTTATGACACAAAGGTGAGTCCTGCAGTAAGAACAGAACTTGACTTCCAACACACACAATATAAATGTTAATATTGATCATGTTCACACACATCCACAAATGTAGTGGACTTCAGATTGCAACATACTGAAGGTCACACTGGACATGCTCACACACTTGGATAAATGAGACATATGTCAGGCAACAAAACATGGAAAGCCTGAACTGGGCATGCTCACACACTTAGGCCATGTCTGACTACAGCAGTGGGCCACACATCTGGCAGTTTCATGTACCTCTCACTATCCAGAAATCTGCCCTGTGCACAGTTACATAACAACAGCCACTTATATAATATAGTGGAACCCTGTCATGATCAAACATGTTCCACAGATACCTAAGTTGTTCATAGAAACTGGGAAAGCAAAGACGATAATGACCTGCAAACAGTATCAGCAGTAAATATTGTGTATCCCGAGCAGAAGCATAGGTTCAGAGGTCGATAGTAGGCTATCTGCCCTAGGGTATGTACAAACCTAGCCAGAGTGTGTTTGGCTTTTGCAGCCCTGTCAGAGTACTACACTGTGCCAGTGAATAGTAGGTCAAACAAGATAGCCCATGTACGTTTAGGCTACTGTGCCTCTGTCGAGCAGGGACACAGAAGAGATCCCAGGGGTGAATTTGCGATTTGTCATCCATGTGTCCAGATTTGTCTTGAAGAGGGTCAGCAAGGGGCTATGTCTAATATGAATTGGGATTCTATGCCAGAGTGAGGTGAGCCTCTGGAAAATGAATCTGTCCCTCCAGCATGTTCTTTTTATTCCTGTGCTGAGGTTTAAGTCCCTGAAGAGTGTATCTCTAGGGGACTTGGATTTTTGAGGTGGAGCATGTCCATTAATTCGGGCTTTGACATGGCTTTGTATGTCAGGCATAGATTGCCTCTGAGTAGGTGGTAAGCAACTGAGTAGAGCTGGAGTTTCCTTAGGTGAGCTGCATATGACATCTGTTTGTAGCCCGTGACCCCCTTGGAGAGGTACTTTTGGGTCTCTCCAGGTGCTGCGGGTGTCAGGTAAGGTACATCCCAAAAGGGCCATTGTTTTCAAGTATGGTGCTGATAACTGTTGAGCAGAGGGGCACAATGACCTCACTTGATGTAGATGCGAACCCGTTCGTGATAAGGTGGCATATATAGAAGGTGTTTGTAACCACTTTGACAATGTGATTATCAAAGGAGAGATTACTATCTACATTGGTCGACAAATCTCGTTAATACTTCTGTACTTAATGGATTACCACTTATGTGGTAATTTGTGTGCACCTTGTTTTTCACAAAGGGGATGACTATGCACTTTATAGCATGTAGCTCGAGCTTGTGGCTCTGGCAGCAAACATCCATCTCTGTGAGACCCTTCTGGAGGATGCTTGTGTTAGCTGGTGAGTTGATTATGGCCCCCAGTTTGCAGTAATCTGCGAACCTTGTGAGGCATAATGCCACCGTGTTAGCCTGAACCTCAGAGAAGTACATACCGAACCAGAGAGGTCCCAGAAGTGAGCCCTGTGGGATACCACTTGTAACTGGTTTGTATTTGGACATGGTACCTGTGATTCTGACAATGTGGGTTCTATCCCTGAGCCAGTTTTCAACCCATCTTGTGATATAGGGGTTGATAGCTAAGCTGTTAAGCTTATGTATGATATCCGAGTGGGGTATTGTGTTGAACGTTTTTGTGAGGTCCACGTAGGCTGTGTGGACTACCTTGCTCTCATCCATAGCTTTGATAATTGTTTCAAAGAAATCAACTAGGTTTAAGAGGCAAGATCTGCCCTTAACAAAGCCAAATTGGGTAGGGTCCAGTGTCTGGATGCTCCCAATGTCTTTGTTTATGAGTTCCATGATAATACTCTCCTTAGCTGTACAGACCAGACTAGTCAGGCTTATGGGGTGATAGTTCCCAGGGTCTGTTGTGGCACCACCTTTGTGGAGTGGAACCACTGTAGCTGTATGCCATTATTCGGGTACATGTCCTGTAGTAAGGCTAAGTTTGAACAGTGACTTAATATGAGGGTTCAGTTCTTCTTGGAGCTTGTGTAAGACACAGCCTGGGACATCGTCCCATCCCATAGCTGCTGTGTTTTCTGCTTTGGCAAGGGCAGCTTTCACTTGTGCATCTGTGATGTCAGGGAGGTTACATTCAGTTGGGATAGGCATTCGTTCCTTTGTGGGTGAAGGGGTGGGGGGGTTTGTGCTGAATCTGTCTGCCAGGATGTTGTCTGTCTGTAGTTTTGGTATATTTTGTACCGTTATTGAACAATTCAGAGCATATCTGGGAGTTTCAACCCATATTATGGACATAACTAAAGAAGGACTTGTGATTATCTTTAGTGTCTAGGGCAATTTCCCTTTGGAAACTGGCCTTTGATGATTTTATGAGGTATTGAAGTTTCTTGCTAATACTGATCAGAGATGGCTTCCATTTTTGGGATTTTGCTCTGTCATGTAGTAGCTTCCTCCTTCTGTTGTATAGCTTCTTTATGGCCAGGGTCCACCAAACAGGTCTCCTGTTTTTGGAGGAGTGAGGCTTTGTTTTATTTGGGATAGCATGATCCATGCATTCCTGCAGGTGCTCATACAATGCATTTGTAAAGGATTCTGTGGATTGGCCTATTATCCTCTGACCTGTGGGCTTTGAAGGATTCCACCTCAGTCTTGAGAAGTGCAAAGTTGGTGTTTGAGAAATTCTATACAGTGATTTCCTTGGCTGGGGGTTGGGACGGGATATGGATGTCCATGGAAGTTGTTAGTTGCACATGGATGGTTTCTGATGCATCGTGCAGTGCCACTAACCTGGAGGTGTAGATATCTTTGATGAATATAGATACTACCCCTCCTTTTGTGCTTGGGTCTGAGTTTTGTGTGTGAAACGCATGGTATGAGTTATAACCTGGTAGTACTGGTGTGCTGTCAGGAGCCTTGAACCAGGTTTCTGTTACTGCACAGACATCGATATTCTCCATACTTAGGAGATCCTCAAGTGCTTGCATCTTGAGGTGTAGACATCTGGCATTGAGTAGCATTACTTCTAGATTTTGTATCCTTGGGTTGTCAATGGAGGTGTGTATGTCCTTTGAGCCTTACCTAAAAAATGCACTATGGGGGTGGCAAGAGGCATGGCCAGTATAAGAAAGCCTAAGGGTGACAGGTGCAAGCCGTCCCTAGCGAAGCAACATGGCTTGTCAGGAATGTCATCCCAGGCTGACAGACACTGGATCACCATTGAATGACACAAATACTTTAGACAATTGTTTAAACTGATCATTTTGTCTGTATACTCTGGCATCATTCTTGGTGAGGGCAAGATGCTACCCAAGGTCAGGCTCATACCAGCCTGGGCTACATGATCAGAGAGCTGCTCTATGTCTCATGTCTTGTAGTCCAGGGAGGTATGTCTCATGTCATTCACACCTGCATGGACAATGACAGAGTCATACTTGTACCTGCTTTGGAGTGACCTGAGTGCTTGCGTTATGTGGTGGATCCTGCCACCTGACAGGCAGCTTACAGTGACCTTCTCCTTGTTCAGTCAGTTGAGTGGGACATCAGTGTGCCGGACAATAGAGTCCCCTATAACAACTGTATTTGGTGTGTTGTTTGGCCTTAAGGGCTGTGACTGTGAGACACACTGATTTTGTGAGATATGTGATTCATGGGTATTGTTGAGGGGTGGCTGTTGCTTGGATATCTGTGTCCAGTAAGCAGGTGTTGGGTAAGGTACACCCCAAAGGTGGCATTGTAACTAAGCATGGTTGTTATTAGTATAGGGGCACAATGACATCACTCGATGTAGATGTGAAACCATATGGGATAAGGTTGCTTATATAGAAGGTCTGTCCAACCACTGTGGCAACGTGAATGCCAAAGGTGACAGTATGAACAAGTCATGTCCCCAATCACCTAACAACACCTACCATATGTAATGGAGTACTACCTATGTGTTAATGTGTGGGCATGTTATTATTCCCAAAGGGGATGACTATGCTACTAATGGCATTTAGCTGTAGGCCATGGCTCAGGCACCAGTCATCCATCTCTGAGAGACCCTGTTGGAGTATGCATGTGGCAGCTGGAGAGGTGATCATGGCACCCAGTTTTCAGTCAAGTGTGAACAGGGTCAGCCATATTCACCCTGTGGTAGCCTGTACATCAGGCAAATATATACTGAACAAGAGAGGTCCCAGGACTGAGCTGTGTGGGATGCCACGTGTAACTGGTGTATAGTCAGACATGGCACCTGCAATTCTGACCATGTGGGTGCAATCCCTGATCCAGGTAGCAATCCATCATGTGAGATATGTGTCCATATCGATGCTGGTGAGCCAATGCATAATGGCCCAGTGGGTTATTGTGTGGAAGGGTTTAGTAAGCTTCAGGTAGGCTGCGTGTACAACTGTCCCTATGTTGATGGATCTGTTAACTGTCAAAAGAATGCAAACATGTTCAAGAGGCAAGATCTGCCCACAACAATGCTGAAATGTGTAGGACACAGTGTCTGTAGTTTCCTGATGTCTATGTGTAAGAGTCCCATGACAATACACTCCATAGCTTTGCATAACAGGATAGTTAGGCTTATAGGGCAATATTGTCTGTGTTCCATTCTGGCACCAACTATGTGGAGTGGGAACACTATCACTGTATGCCATTCCGTGGGTACATATCCTGTAGTAACTCCAATATTGCACAGTGATGTAATGTGAGAGTTACATCTGTCATGAAGCTGGTGTAAGATGCAGGCTGGGACACCAACTGGTCACTTTGATGCTGTAATGTATGCTTTGGGGAGGGCAGCACTCACCTTGGGATGGGTAGTTGCTCCCTGGGGGGATGGGGGAGACATCTGCACTGAACCTGTTTGCCAGGATGTTGGCTATGCCAGTGGGTTCAGGGTAAGTGTAGTCAGTATGCAGTAACTCACAGCATATCAGTGAGTGTCCACCCAGGTTCCTGACATAACACATGAAGGCCTTGTGATAGCCCTACTTGTCTGGTGCAATTGTCCATGAGAAGAAGACCTTAGATAAGTACATGAGTGATCATAGCTGTCTGCTAGTACAGATCCCAGATGCTTTCCCAGTCTGGGATTGTGCTCTATCATGTAGTAGCTTCCTCCTGACATTGTACAGCTCATTAATGGCTGGTGTCTATCAGACAGGTCCCCTGCCATTGAAGGAGTGAGTCTTGTTGTTATTTGGGGTAGCACAATCCATGCAGTCCACTAGGAGTCCATGGAATGTGTATGTAAAGGATTCAGCAGTCGGAGCTATATTTTACACTGTCTCAAGGTCTCTGAAGGATACCAACTTGCTGTGGTGAAGTGAGACGTTGGCTCATCAGAAGTTCACCAAGATTACCCAGAATGGGTGTGTGGAGTGTATGTGTCTGTCCACTGAGAAAGCTGTATGTTCAGACCTTACCAATGAGGGGTATATTGCTGGTGTGTAACAGAATCCCCATGTCGGTGATGATCATGTCAAATATGTATTCCCCCTTGTGGCTCTGGTGACTGGTTGTGCCATAGCATATGAATGTATAAATTGTAGCGACTGTAGGGTGAGGTTGTTGCGGCTTGAGTAGTATCCCCAGTCAATATTCATGTATCTGATGTCACCCAATATAATGGTTTTCGTGGAGACCATCATATCCCTTACTGTTCCCAGGAAAGCCATGTGTGGTTCCTGAGTATGGGAGGGTGGTCTGTAGTAGGCAACAAACTGAAAGGCAGTTCTGAACAATGGTAGTTGTATATGTATGGTCTGTGATGCTTAGTGCAGTGCTACTAACCCGGAGGTGTGTGTATCTGTGATGTATATGGATACACCCCCTAGTTGTGTTGTCCGTTTCAAGTCCTGTGGTCAGAAAGCATTGTATGAAACATAACCTGGTAGTGCTGGTGGGCATATGTGACCCTGAACTAGGCATCGGTTAGTGCACATATATTGGTATCCCCCATACTGGGGGGAGTCCTGAGTGGCCGCAATATGAAGGTAACACATCTGGTGTTGAGCAACATTACCCTTAGTGGTATTCAACCTGTAATGTCTATGTAGGTGGGTTTGTCTTTAGAGCCCTGCTCAACAAATGCACTATGGTGGTAGCAAGAGCCTTAACCAGCATTCAAAGGTCCAAGGGTGACAGGTGCAAGCTGTCCATAGTGAAGCTATGTGGCATGGTGACCATGTCACCACAGGCTGACAGACACTGTATCCCCTATGAATGACACCAATATGTTAGCCAAGTGTTAAATGTGATATGTTTGTCTGTATACTGTGACATCATACTTGGTGGGTGTAAGATGCTAGACAAGGTCAGGGTCATACTGGTCTAGGCTACATCATGGCACTGTTCCTCCATGTACCATGTCATGTCGTCCAGAGAGTAACATCTGAAGTTTTACACACCAGCATGGACAATGATGGTGCCAGTCCTTTACTTGCTTTGTAGTGACCTGACTGCATGTGTTATGTGGCAGATCCTGACACACAACAGACAGCACAAAGGGACTATTCCCTTGTATGGGCTGGTGAGTGGTATGTCAGTGTATCTGACAATAAGTGTCGCCTATCACAACTGTATTATGTGTGTTGTGTAGCCTGAAGGCAAGTGACTGTGTGGCACCCTGAAATTGTGAACTATGTGAGCTGTGGGAATTGTAGTAGGGTAGCAGTTGTGTGTGCGCCTGATGTGGAGGTCTCTGCTTCTTAGGCAGAGTTCATTTACAGCATCCGAGTATGTGTATGTGTGATAATGTGGTGTGAGTGCTGTCACCTGAGGATATGTGAGACTGATATGTGGTGTGTGTGGTTATCTTCACCACCTGATAGACTATGCCAGTCATGGGTTGAGAGAGTTCAGCACCCTGTATGTCTCTATAGGTGCATCTCACACATATATCTGGGTTTGTTGTGAGGAGGAGAGTCTTGTCTGTGTACATGAGGCAGACGTGACATTGTGTCTACATCACAATATTCACCAGCTGGACCGGAGAGTGCACACAAAGCCGACCCCTGGACATGCCGGGATATCATCATGACATACTCTGTAGCCAGATGAAAAATGATCAGTAGGGTGCTAGGTGTGTGAAGGAGTATATCAGGGATTAGAGCTCAGGGTTGTTGGTGTTCTGTAAAGAGTAGCTGAGAAGGAGTCGGACTGAATCATGACACCTCCGACAGCTATGTGATATACAGCAATGTACACACATATATGTCATGAGTCAGGGCCAACTGTACCTGACTGACAATGCCGACATCCTGACAGACAGGCTCAGATATACATACCCACCGACGATAGCCATATCATCATACCAGGAGATATCACATGTAGAATGGATGAACAGCTACCCCCAATGCTAAAAGCATGGCATCAAGTGGACTACATTGATTACCAATATATGTTATGCATAAACTACAGAACAAACAGATCCCACACCTGAACAGTCAGCTGAACCTCCCCCCCTACACAGGCTGTGGAACCGTTGAATGTGTTACAGCAACATATGGCACTCCACACAAGTGTTGGTGCACAACACACCATGGGATGTACAGTCCAGTATGCCTATGAAGTATGATCTGCAAGCCATGGAGTCCATCATGGTTGAAGTCATAAACCAAGCTATTGGAAGCTGGCATACACACAACCCTGCTAACTGTGGTATGTTCATGTGTGGATCATGGTTCCTAAACATGCTAGACTGTTTGCAAGGCAGCCACACAGGACATATATCACTGAACACAGCTACACATGTCTCACATACACTTTGAATAGCCCTTTATCAACATCCCAGACACATGTAGTAGCCACAAAACCAACAAGGTGTGCATAAATATGTGTTGACATATGAAGGAATGTCAATGTGTCCACAGATAGATCACACAAGGTAAGGATTATGAGTTCCTGTTCCAGCTGTTGACATTTGACGACCCACATGGACCATTCCTGGAATGGCATAAAACAAAGTGTACACACATTACCATGTCCAGTCTGATGATGTCAGCACCCTAGAAATACAGACGGAGAAGGGAAACCACCCAGTAAAGCAAATAGCATGCCATGCTAGTGCATCTATTTCTAGTATCAAAACCTAGTTAGGTAGCGGTTTGAATTCTGCAAACGCTGACTGCATGTTTGTGTGTGGTGGGTGTGTGTATGTGTGTGCAATTCTCTATGAAAGGAGTGGCCTTTTTGAAGACTGGGAAAGCACACTACAGATGTACATTCCTCTTTGGAAAGACTGATGATGTCAGCACCCTAAAAATACAGACAGAGAAGGCAAACCACCCAGTAAAGCAAATAGTGCACCGTGATAATGCATCTCTCTCTAGTATTATAATCTAGGTAGGTAGGGGTTTGAATCCTGCAAACACTGACTGTGTGTGTTTGGGGGTGTATGTGTGTGCAATTCTCTATGAAAGGAGTTGCCTTTTTGAAGACTGGGAAAACACACTGCAGATGTACATTCCTCTTTGGAAAGACTGATGATGTCGGCACCCTAGAAATACAGACGGAGAAGAGAAACCACCCAGTAAAGCAAATACCGTGCTGCGCTAATGCGTCTCTCTCTCTCTAGTATCATAATCTAGTTAGGTAGGGGTTTGAATCCCGCAAGTGCTGACTGTGTGTGTGTCACTCTTGGCCAATACAGTGTGGGTCTTGCTTTTACTATGTTATGGCATATTATGATTACAACAGTAAGTGCATTGCACACATCAGGTATATGCATTGCAAATATATATGTGTACATGTTCCCTTAATCAGTACATAGGTGTGAAGCCTGCATACTACATGAGTACATTTTTTGCCATTGACAGGCTGTGCCGCACCTTCTCAGAGGGAATGGATTGTAGGCCACTGCATGCATTACCAGATGTGGATGGACACATCCCTAGTGGGTTTGCATGTACCGAAGGGGGCTATATGCCAAACAGGTGTGGACACAGGAATGGGTGGCAGTAATTACCACTGGTTAGTGTTATAGTGTAGCACCGGAAGGATACATCTGTTACTGAGTTCCCTATGACTGTGTGTCATTTGTCAGGACAAAATCCAATGATTGCTTATAGTCATGCTGTTGAGGTTATGTATACTACCAGACTGCAAATCATTGACAGATACTAACAGTATCACCCACAGCATGGTGTCTACCCATGTCATACACACATGTCTACCCATGTTAGTACATAACTGTAGTAGAATGCATACTGGCCATTGAAAGATATTGTGACATGTTCACTATGTGTACAACAGGGTATGCCACATGTCCCATGTGTCTACTATGCACGTACATACAGACAGTGCGGACCCACCATGTTCACAGATGTACACTTGCTAATCTGTACTGCACACATCACACACACACATACTGTCCATTCATTAAGACATGCTGGCAACACATTACACGTCAGCCAAGTGGCACATGGGTGGACAATACATAGTCAGACCTAACAGTGGTGTAAACAATGCTACATTGACAATCAGAGCTTTGATGAATAATGTCTGCTGAGATATACCTACAAGGATGTCATTACACTTTCCTGTTGACAACTTGCTAATATTGCTACACTGCTATAGTGTCACCCTGTGCATCAGCACCATGTCAGCCTGTTCCTCCATCAATGCTACAGATGACATGAGGCGACACAGGTATCATCATATGCACAGGGTGTTTTGTTTGCCAGAGCCTGACATTGACCCATCCAATCGACATCTTTGTGTGTGTGTGTGTGTGTGTGTGTGTGTGTGTGTGGGACAACAGTACAGCATGGGCCAATGTTGATGTAATGTTTGTGTGTATGTGTCAGCCCTAGTTGTTTGGTTAATGTGTGTGTGTCTGCATGCACACAGCTCCACCATGTGGCTGCCATATACAGTAGTTTGTGGGACAGCCATAGACTGTACCTGCTAGGCCATACAGATTACTGTCTCCGGCCATGTACACAGTACCTGTGCCTGGCAGAGGTGCTATGGACAGTATCGAGTACCATCCCTGACTGGGTACTGACCTCAGAGGCAGAGGTGGGATGACTGGACCCGTGTCCCTGCTGGGAATGGCCAGAGCCACGTGCACGAGGTCTACTGGGACAGTCAATGGACAGGCCTGCCCCAGCATTGCTGGGGCTCGTACTGCCACTATGGGAGCGGCTGTGACCTGGGGGCCATCTGCGACCACTGCCAGCTTGTGCTGGCATGCGTACACGTCTACATCACAACCGTCCCGCATGGTCCTGGCTCATGGATGACATATTGTGGAGGGCATCTATTGTCTCCCCCCAACGTCTACCAATGACCTCAGTGTAAGTCCGAATGGCACCGGCAAGGTCACAGATGCTGTCATTGATAATGGTGTAATGTGCCCTCTGCGCCCTAAGTCCCTGCCTGGTGTACCGTTCCATACGTGCCTGAGCCTGCATTACAGCCTGGAACATACTGGATGTCATGAAACCAGTGAGGGCACGCCTGCCAGGGGCAATACGACCAGCGGTGCTCCCCCGCGAACCCCTGGACCTCCGCCTATGTGGTACCATTCCAGGAATATGCCTATGGCTGCTGTGAGGGGATGCAAGTGCCATGGGGTACCGCACTCTCCTGGTCAGTGCCAACTGTATGCTGTCCATCGCCTATGGCCATTGGTGGTGAGGGATGTATTGGCAGTATGAGTGTGCGCATAGATGGGGTTGAACGCTGTGTACTGTCGATTGGTGAACCAACAACAGACCCTGTCAATCCTCCCTGTGTCAATATACATGTCTCATCATCAGCACTATTCGTGGCAGTGGCTTCAGGTTCCCTGCCGCATTCAGCCAGCCCTAACTCAGCACCTGTGAGAAGAAGACAGGAAACACACTTTACGGTGTACACATGAACACATGCACACATGCACAAATGCACACATGCACACAAGCACACATGCACACATGCACAAATGCACACATGAACACATGCATACATGAACACATGAACACATGCACACATGCACACATGCACAGTAATACACTCCTCACTACAGCACATACACACACACCAGCAATCCAACACATACTCTATAGTGGGTGAAGGTGAGTGTCAGTATCACAAGGTAAACAGTCACCACACGTGTCAGCATGCAGAATATGTGCTGCACAAGACCATACAGTGCTAGTGTAGATGCCGCAGTATACATGGCTTTGTTGCAACTGTGTCGTTGTTCAGTGATTGGCTACACGCTGGAACACAATTTGTACATGGACACAACCCAATGTGTGTCAAGTGACCTATACACCCACTAGCATTCCAGGACATATATGTGACACTTTGTTTGGATGGTAACTGCTGTGCATATTGTGTATACTGGCATATGTAAGCACACACACATAATGCTATGCATATTGTGTATAGGTGCATAAGTTTGCACACACACACACAACATTGAGGTGCAAAGCGATGCCTGCTATGAGTATAACATGTTTTCATGCACTGCATATGATAAACGTGTTCTGTTGTGTACAGCTGTAGCAACTATGCATATCTAAAGTGCAGTACAGTGCTGCTACACTTGTGTCTGCTGCACTGTGCAGTGTATGTGCTTGAGGTAGCTACTGACTTTCATGTGATGATTAATGTCTCACAGCAAACATGGAAAGCATGCATTATGTGTAGGTGTGTTACGTGTAAATGGCCTACACCTCACTTATGACATGCACATTTCATTACCATTATGAAAGTTTTAACACAATCACCAGCATGTACCGTCTGCCCTGCTGTCACACCAGTTTATCAGTGGCCACAACTGTGGCATTTCTGCCATGAGTGAGTGCGCTGATCTACAGTGGAACGACAGTGAACAGTCACAGGTGTGGAGATACTATTCCAAATATCAGTATTGCACATGAGAGGCAGCACAACTGCTAAACACACAGTACACATCTCACATAAGCATATTCTAACAATACAGGTAACAGTAGTCTACAGCTATGGCATATTACCTGCAAGCTCCATGTCGTCCTGCTGGGTAGCTCCAGCCTCCATGATGACACATGCATGATGTTGCTGCTGCTGTAGGCCAGGACCCACCACGCTTAGGAGCAGCTCCTCCACTCTGGTGAGGGGGGATGTATGGGCACACCACCACCTGTGGCAAGCTGTTGCCTATGGATATCAGATGCATGCTGTCGGACATGTCTGATTAAATCACTGCAGTGATGGCGTACCTGCTCATATGTCCGGTTATGCATGCCTATGTCATTTACCCGATGAACAAGATCTTGCCACAGTGCAGTGTGCTCATGCTGGTGCTGGCTTGCCCTGGAAAAAAGCAGTGCATAGTTTTGATACAGGCTGGCCTGTATGACCTCCTCCTCTGCAGCTGTATACACAGGATTGCGGTGATGAGCCATAACCCTGGAAGGCAATTAAACAATATGTGTGAGCAAGTCATGTGGCACACTTAACATTATGAAGTACAGATATCACTTAACTGCCAGATATAGCATCTGTCTGTCTATCAGAGGATACACACCTTCAATACCACTTATCAGTGCTCAGCCCACAACTGCCTGACAGTGTCTGCTGCACTCCATACAACAAACCAGTATACACATGTACTTGACACACTGCATTGGATACAATGCACAACCTCACACTGGGGGTATATTTCAAGCTAATGCATGATGAATATTGTCATCCAATGCAATGAATGTAATGTACAGTTACAGTATTAAGAGTAAACCACCCTAGTCTTTAATGCCATATCCCTACCTAACATATGTGCACGGTTGTTAATATAGCTGGCATACTGCTGTAACAGAGTATACATGTTGCTAGGTACACACACATACCCTGTAACACACATGTGATTGCGGCCATGGTACAGGCATCATTACACAGATGAGCATTACCTGTGTACCTTATAGTACTGTGTGCCCCTACTTACAGATACCTATGCCTGAGGAATGTAATCTGTGCATACTACAGGAAACACACAAGACAGTGATACCCGGGAATGTGAACATACACCATACTGTGGTGTTTAGGCCTACAGCTTCAGGTAGTACAACAGTTCATATGTGACCTGGATTCACCAGCAGTACCACTTACTGAGCATGCATGTACTGCTACAGCCTATATTGGGACACCACAGTCGTTCACAAGGTACAATGTCACAACATATAACATCCTACTATGTCTGCATCCCAATAACTGACACATCTTTCTCTGCCCTCACACCTAGGACACAAACTACCATGACAGACACAACCTCAAGCTAAGCTATCACACCTTTACAGACCTTGCACACAGTCAGTATCACACTCATTCCATCTCACATAGGTGGTATTGCGCTGAGTACATGTGTGTGCGCATTGTGTCATAGGTAGGTACTACACTATTGGACCGGGGCCTACAGCAGCCTAGCCATATGCTACCCTGCCATTTGACACACATGTAATGTGATTACACTTGCTCCTGTCAAATGGATACACAGAGTTGACTCACAGGGCATATTACCTATCTCCATAACATTAATCAGGGGTATGTATGACATCTACTAATGATGAGCCATGTTTATTAATGCTGGGTAGTTTAGTCCAGAGTATGGCATATTTGGGTATAGGAACCTGTACCTCCAGCATGTGCTGTTCAGTGCGTTGACATGGATTAGGGCCCTAGGTCATGTAGCCCAGAGGGATTGTGAGGTGTTGTCATGGTGGTTGGCCGACTGCTATGGGAGTGACATACCTCTGTATGTCTGGCAGTGGTAACCTCTGTGTATGATGTATGCGATGCACTCTAGCTGTGGTTTTGTGAGTCAGTCTGCATAGGGCATGTGTTTGGGGCAGTGTCACTCTTTGTTTGGTATGTCTGTGGCCTTTCCACTTGCTGTGGTTGTCATGTGAGGTACATACTACATGGGGCATTGTGAGGAGTAGGGGGTACAGTGACCTATATTTCCCTAGATGGCACACCTTTTGTGATGACACGTACCATGTGGAGGGATTACAAGACTAGTTTGGAACTGTGATTATCAGAGGGGAGGCTACTGTACATCATGTCCCATGTTCACTTCTGACACCTTCAGTGTTGGGCAGGCAACCACCTATCTGGTAGTTAGTGTGTAAATTGTTTTGGAATGGGGTATGGCACTGCAGTATCAACACTGGTGTTCAGTCAATGTGTTGGTCACCAGGCACCTGTAGCAGTACGTCTGACCCTGTGTCTCCCTCTCTCACTCTCTCTCTCTCTATATATATATATATATATATATATATATATATATATATACATATATACAGGTATATATACACATACTTGTAAACATCCATTGCTGTACATATACATGTACATATAGGCACATATAATGGGCACCTTTCATGTTGGGAATATGAATCATTAAACAGTTGTGAGACAATACAATTTTGTAAAAATATTGCACAGTGTTGTGTAGAATGCATTTTGCTGTCCTCAGGCCATATAGCTGTAGCAGGCCTCACTGTCTCAGTCCCACAGCATTTAACCACCGCATGACATATACATGCACTGCTTGCTGTTTTAAATACCACACACTACAACCTACATAGATATGTGGACATAGCAACCTTCAACTACATATATATGTCTAGCCTTCACTAACAGTTGCAGTATGTACCTTGCCCTATGCACATCTGCATTTATGTATAGATATGGACTGTGCACACATATCGTGGGTTCACAGTATGTACAGTACCCTTCATACACATCATTCGCATCCCACCAAATACATATCTGTTGCATACCTTACCTTTGTATTTCTTACCTCTGTCTGTTGTACCTTTTGACGTTTATTTTTCTTTTTAAATGTTTATATTTTTGGTGTCTACAAACACCTCTGTTTGTTTGTTTGCTTGTTTTTTTGTCTGTCTCTCTCTCTCTCTTGCTTGCTTGCTTGTTCTCTCTCTCCATATGCTGCAATGATATAATTGCATGTGTGGACAGCAAGCACAGGCTGCTTTAGTAGGTATCTGCACATGTGCATGTGATGGCCTCTGCACCAATTGGTGCCCACCATTTAGTAATTGCATGCAGCCTGCTGTGTGCTAATTGCAGCTCTCACTGTGATTTCAGGACACTGCTATAAAATGATAGGTTAGGTAGATATAGGCCTTTCAGTTTTGCAAGGTGGGGACCATGCTTGTTTGCTGTGGACACTGTTGTGTGAGTCAGAAGGTTGGTATATGTCTCATATCTGAAGCTGGGTTGTAGACAGTGAAATGCATGTTGTACTGAAACCTGACTGTTGCTTCTTCCAGTACACTCTTCTCAGTGTGTCAGTTTACTCACACCTCCTAATGCTAACACTGGATACATGGGAGTATGTACTTTGTTTTGGAATTAGGAAATTAACTACCATACAACAGTGGTTATTCCAATGTATTGCTCTGGCTTTCCTATATTCCCTTCACATTCACTCCTTGTAATGCATGTTATATTTTCATCTGTCTTCAAATGTATTGCTCTGGCTTTCATAGTTTCCCTTTACATTCACTCCTTGTAATGCATGTTACACTTCTTTTTTGAAATGTATTGCTCTGGCTTTCGTATTTCCCCTTTACATTCACTCCTTTTAATGCATGTTATATTTCTTGCAGCACCAAGTTATTGTATATCTGCTGTGACTTAATGGTATGTCATGCAGACTGGTGAGTCTAAGGTGTGGGGTTTGAGACTGACAAGGATATTTTATTTTGCTGATGAGCAGACTACAGGCTTTGTTATACAGAGTGACTAAGGCACTTTTAAGCAGTTGTAAGCAGGTTTGCTTGGGTTTGCGCGATGCTTAGCTATGCTTATCTACGCTTAGCTAAGCACACACAAGTGCACACACGCTTACAACTGCTTAAAAGTGCTTACTCCCACTAACACCCGTGCTATTTTCTTTTAAAGAAAAAAAATGGGGAAATAGGAAAGTGGTGAAAAAGGGGGCAAAAAGAGGGTAGGACAGTAGGAAAACAAGCTCGGGATGTGCAGAAAGGATGTAGGGAAGGCCCATAGCTGCCCAATTCTTTACCAGCAACAGCTGTGCATATGTTAGAAATTTAGAGTGAGATTTGAAACCTTCCAACCCTGAGAGTGGAGTGAGGACAATAAAGTATGTTGTAGAGCCAATTGTAATTATCAGTTTACATGTCCAGCAGACATGTGTGTGAAATGGTCAACTATGTATGGGGTGCAATTTTTTTGTGGGAACAGAGTGCCCTTTTTTTTTTTTAGGTGAGAAGGTGAGAGTGGAATGTGAGGTATAGGAAGTAGGTATATTTGGAGAGGTAGGTTGGGGAGGTTAACAGACAAGACAAACAAGATGCATACAGGGGCGGAGTATGACATGTGGGGGGGTAAACACAATTGACGGGGACAGATGTTTGGATATCGCAAGCCCATGAGCCCACAGATGGCAACAGTGGAACTGAGATCCCCACCCATGGGCAGTTACCACTGTGCCTTCACAGCAGGCCGGGGCTGTGCTGGGGGCTGGATAGGACGGGCAGGCACACCCATGAGTTGTGCCACTCTCGCCTCGAGCTGGCATAGGGGATCAGTCACAGAATGCCTGATCTCACTTACCACCACAGACCTAACCCTTTGGAGGGTGAGTGGAGGCTCTCCTCTGGCCACGCTTGCAGAGCCACATCCCCTGCAGTGCTTCCACCCGAAGGTGGCACAGAGCCACCGGAGAAGAAGGTCCCAGCCTGGGCACTGGTGCCAGGTGCACTCGCCAGCTGAGGTGGGAGAGGTGGGTCCGCTGGCAGCCGCCTTCCCAGTTGCCCTATGTTTAGCAGTATTTAATGGCATTGTGGGTTAGTAACAAACAAAACCATTCCATATTAGTTGTAACAGCATGCATTAGTTTTCCCATTCACCAAACACACATGGATTCCAAAAGTTGAACAGCAAGCATAACACATGCATATTTAGGATAACAGTGGACATTCCAACAGCATGCAGGGTTGATTGGTGGCAACAGGCCACCAGGTTTGGATATGTGAACAGGGCACATGCATCAACGTACATGCAGATATGTATAAACCAACAGGACAAATGTCCATAGGAATTAATTGTGAATACACATACCCAGTTTGGTGTGGAATAGCATCATTTGTGAACATAAGGTAGGGTGATAAAATATTACATTAACAACTTAAAATACCTATATGTATACTATACATTCCTACTAGATGCAGATATATATCCCCTACATGTATTAGTACAGTTTCCTGTATGTAACTTTACAAATGTTGGTGATGGAGATGTTACTGCTACATTAATATACATCCCCTTTGTATTCATCCTGCTACATTTGAACAGTTATGTGCAGTTCTAGCAGCACACTGACATTTGTGGGATCACAAGCACAAGCTGCTCATGTAACGGATTAACAGGTAAATACTATACATGACACAGTTGAGGACTATAACTATTCTTCTGACATACTGGCATTCCCATCAGCCAGTTTATATGGGCCTAGACAACTGTGGATGTTCAGCATTTCATACAACCATACTATCTCCATAATGCAAGGGTACAACAAAATATCCGAAATGTGGGATGGACACAGTCCAGGTATTGTACTTTATTAAAACATTTCACTCTTTGGTTGTGGCTGTCTCATTCATTTCATTATGTCGTGCATGCAGTATACCTTTATTACAGACTTCAAGGTCTTTCTCACACTCTCTCACTTATTTTATATTTACATTTCAGGATGGTAATTAATTCTAGGCTTTATTAACATTTATTACTGGGTTACAACAATCCTTTCCAGCTGACTCACTTATTTCATATGACAGTATATGCAAGGATGTATTCAATACTTGTCTGTCCTTTATTGATAGATTAGAACACTCATTTTCAGGCTGAAGCAGTTATCTGATATTACAGTACAGGTGGGAACTCTATTTGAGACATGTTTACTCTTTATTAATGGATTACAATACTGCTTTTCAGGCTGCATCACTTATCTGATCTTAGAATACTAGCGGAAGCTTTATTCTAGGCTTATTTGACCTTTATTACTGGGTTACACCACTGAACTCATTTACAGGCTGTCTCACTTATATTCTATAATAATACCAGCTGAATAATTACTAACCTGCCTGGTGGCACAGCCTTACCAGCCTATCAGCATAGGCTTGCTGATTCGTGGAATGAACACCTGCAGCTGTAATATAAATGAAGGGATATTGGAACATACCTATCCATACTATAGGCTAGGATAACATTTCTTACATAGTTAATGAATGTATACTTACTCAGTAGTGGGGCATTGGGCATTTGACGGGCCTCCTGGATCCATCGGTTCAGTTGGTCCTCCTTTCGTCGCTTCAGGTCCGCATGGTGGTGACGGACCTGTTCACCAGTCCTCAGAATGCCTGTGGCACTGGTGAGATCATGTGCCAACTCGTTCCATGCCTCTGCCTTATACGCACCCCATTGAACCTCGCCCTGCATGAGTCGGCCTTCATGATGATGGACTAGGAGCCAAACCATATATTTGGACTCCTCAATGCCCCACCTTTGCACTCTAAAGCGATTTCCCTCTCCGACACCTACCATCCTGACTGCAAATGGGTACCACAATCAGTTATGGTGTGTATTCCCGCCTATGGAACTTATTTGTGATTGGCCGTTTTGGAAATTTCTCAGCTAAGAGCAAACCTGCTTTGTCATGGTTATATTTTCATTCATTCCTATATGTATGGTAATACTGGATTTCTAGGTACAAATGTCATGGCTCAGTGGTTCAGTGCTTTGACTATGGTGCACAGTATCCTGGGTTCGACCCTTGTCATTGCTTTTTTATTTTACTACTGTCTAGACAGGCTAGGAGGTGTGTCTGTGTAAAGGCGACTTTGCTGCACGTTGACCAACGTTGCCCGACGGTAAGATGGTTGGCACACTGCGCAGCTCTGCGCAAACGGCTTATGCTGGGTAAAGCGTTATTTAGTTATGTGCAGTCATTTTAATCTGGGTTCAGCACTGCTTGGCTACGGGCACTCATATTAAGCTAGGTATAGCACTGCTTAGCTTCGGGCACTCATATTAAGCTAGGTACAGCGCTGCTAAGCTACGGCCAATTATGATCCTTTTTATATATACATAATATAGGTTTTGTTCAGCAATACATGGGCCATTTCATTACATTTTACTTAAATTAAATGTATATATATATCGTGGAATTGTTTCATACTTATTTAAAGAAAAATGGAGGGGGATGTCGTGGGGCTCAAACCATGACTACCTATTCTTTGGGCGACTTCTCTACCGCTACACTATTGCTACTTTGTTTAATTTACATATGTAGATCTTATATGCTTTTCAATGTCATATCTGCTAACTGTGGTTGAGTGAAGGGCATACCCGCGCACACGAGAGCAAATGCAGGCAAACATATTGGAAATTATAAAAAAAAAAATTGGAACGGTTATTTTTACTTTTTAAACACTTTCACTAGGGTTTAGTCTGTGGGGATGTGTGGTGTTGTGTTTCTTGACATTTCAGCGGACTCGCTCATGGGTGTTTACTATCAGGACTCTAACTCTTCTGGGGGCGTGTCCCTTTGCAGTACTCGGCAATCGGACATGCCCCCTACTTTCCTACATAGACCATGTTAGACAAGAGTATGAGTCAGCATGCCCTCATGGATATGCATGGCATGCTGCTGTCATACCGTTCAACTGCAGCTTCCGTGCAAGACTTATTTAGTCTTACACGAAGGATTGCTGAATCCGGGAGTAAGAAATGCATTCCAGATATGGTTAATAATAATCAGCCATCTTCTACCCTATTGACTGCCTTCTGGAGACCATCACTTGTCCAACACTACTCTTTGGCTATTTCCAGTGAGACAGTCTTGGATCATGTCTTTCCAAAGACTCTCTTTCACTGAAGTATCAAATTCCATTTAGTATCTGGCATTCCTGTGTCCTGTAAGATGATGTCTCTTTATTCTGGAACTTTCTTCCTTTTGGTTTCCATAAATTGTAGAAGGAAAACTTGGGCCTGCTCACATCTGCAGACTTGTTTACTGCCGTTGGCTTGTCTACTGATACCAGAGTCTTAACAGGGGTGTTGAAGAGGAGAGCTTGCAGGTACCTTTGATGGTTTTCTTGTGTTGTTGCTTGTCTATAGGTCATTTTTTCTTGCAGGGACTGGGAAGTCTGTTAGATGAAATTGCAGGGGTGTTGAAGAGGAGAACTTGCAGGTACCTTTGATGGTTTTCTTGTGTTGTTGCTTGTCTATAGGTCATTTTTTCTTACAGGGACTAGGAACTCTGCTAGATGAAATTGACTGTTGTTGCATTTTCAGGACCTACTCACATTCAGTTTCATTGTTCATCAATTTCCCCCCTCACTATCCTCTTCTGGTACCTTATACTGGGCTTGTAACCCTTGCAAGAAACCTCTCACTTCCTGATAATTATGGAGCTGTGTAGTATGGCCACTTCTGTCCCACCTGTAAATTAGCTGGGTAGTATAGCATTACTTTGTAGCCAAAGTGTGTTAACTACCTTTTCATGGAAGATATTTCTTGTTTGGTTTAATAAGGTTTTGTGAATAGTCAGGTAAGAATTGCAGTATGCACCCCCCCAAAAAAAGACACTTGAATGCTTGCCCCTCTGCTGAATTATCCAACCTCATGTATGAGATGGCTGAAGAGTCATTAAAACATGCTTGTGGGTTCAGTTAGTGAAATCCTTCACCTGATGGCTGATCCTATGGCCCCTTTGAATTTCAGGCTTTATAAAAGAGAAATGGTGCATTACTTTTCTCATAATATGTGCTATGAAGGATCTCAGTGCCATATCAGTTATTGAACTGGGCACCCCTTCACGTATATGTTAATCCACTGGCTTTGATTTTTCAAGTTGCTGGGTCTCCATATTTTCATTCATTGATGTTAGGGTGTATGAAATAGAGCAATTAAAGTCCTGTAGCCCCATAACTACTTGCTTAAGTTATTTGAGCTTTATTTCTCGCTGTTCAGCTTTGGATTGCTATTGCTAAACAAAGGTAGGATAGGCCTCTACTTTACTGAATACCACTGACAGCCTCTCAATGAGGATGAGAACCATTCATTCAATGTTGCTTATTTAATATTATTTGAAAGACTTGCATTGTCCTTTTTGAAGTCTTCTGTAATTTGCACTTCACACTATATGTATACTCACCTTGGGTATGAAAAATTAGATAAAACTGCTGAGATTAATAGGAGCTGGCTTACATCTTCCTTCTGGCTAGCTACACCCTTCACTGGCCCACAATTCTAAACTGAAAATAAAAAAAAAGAGATCTGGCAGTCTAACCTTCTATCCTTGCCCCCCCCCCCCCCCTGTCTTGATGTCCTCTCTAAAATCTGGAATTAGGGCCCCACCCTAAACTCTAAATTAAGTAACAAAGAAAAAGGGGTCCATTAAGATTTCTCTTTAGAATGTAGTAAACCACTTGCAACAATACAGCAAAATGTAGCAAGTTATTTTTTACTTACAATACTACCCACTAAGAGCTTCAGCCCTGCCAAAAAACAATTACAGAACTTGCAATACAGTTCTGAATTCCATAGTGCTCCATAGACAACTGCTGATTATATCCCCTAAACACCTTGTTATACTTCAGTAGTAAGAACAACAAAAGTAATTACTTTCTGATATGGCAATAGTGCTTCTCAGTACTACCTTCATTTTAACTAAGCAGGTACATCTTATTAGGCAGTGTTTGTACATAGAATCAATGCATCACTAATGTTATTAGTGAATAGTGATATATACTATGCCTGCATTTCTCTCACCAGCGTTAATGTTTTCTCTAAACAGCAAACTCTCTGCCTATAGCTGCATCTGTTAGCACATTTTCAATTACATGTCATAAATATCCATCACAATGTTGACAAGTGCCAATGCTTGTAAATATTATGCAGTGTCAATGTCTGACTAATATACTATTATTGCAGTTATTTGTCTATGACTAACCAGAATTATGATTTGTTAATATCTGTCTGAAGTTAAGGTATTAAACCTGATGATTTTTATCACAGGCATTGCAGATCCTGTTAACATAATTTTATTTTGCTTGCTGTTTGCACTCAGCATGATTGCATATGTAATTATTGGAACTTTTCTCCCCAATCCACTCAGAAAAGGGGTTATCTTGCCCTGTCAGATTTTCTGGTCGAGAAATCCAAATAAAGAAATATAAACATATATCAATAGTGCTAATTTTCTTGTCTGACGCTCTTTTCCATGAAGCATGAATACAGAGGTTTAAGGCTTATCAGGCAGTTAATGCAGAGGACTAGGGCCTTCATCTGCAGATAAGCTACTTCCTATAGCAAAACATACAGGTTTGATTCCTTTTACCACAATTTACCTGCTGTCTGACTCCAACAACTCACTTAATCGGACAGCGTTCCTGATTTACCCCTGAAAAGGGACATTAATGAGATCCAAAATGGCATTGGTCTGCATGCATAGGTAATGAGGAGCACATAATATAGTCCACTTCCTTCTTTATTTGAACTTCTTATTTATTCATTTTATCTGGGTTATCATATATAGTCATATTGTAGATTTCATAGAATAGATACACAAGTGATAAACAGCAGTGGTCTATGGTTACACATATCATTCAGCAGTAACCACTATCACTTTTGTAAACATATTTACTTTAAGATTAATCTTGTTTAACATGATTGTTCATGTGCAATCTGGTGCATCATACAAATTTTGATGAATGTAAACTAATGCATTTTTGAGTAATTAAACTCAAGCATACTAATATTTTCAAGCAGATTTGCTAGCGTCTGTGATAATTTCCCAACCCATCCTCATAAGCTGCATCTTACAGGATTTTTATAGAAGACTTGTCAGGAGTGGGTCTTACTTCCGTCTCTCTGCAGTGTTGATCAGTGTGCCAAACCCATAAAGTTCAATGGTTGTTCCATCAGCTGCAAACGTTTTGCAATCCAGCTATTGTTCTATTATCCATCACTGTTGGTTGTGCAGCAATCTTTGTTCTGCTGGGGACAAATCTACAAAAAAGTATATTTGAGAAAAGAAACAAGATGGCCACCACTTGGGGAAATTGTCCAAATGCTCTGGGTTCTCTGTGGCAGAAAGCAACCGTAGTTTGCATGTTTTTATCTCATTGCACTGTATACATTGGAAAGTATTTCCAAAACTCTGCCCTCTATGGGTATAAAACCTCCAGTAATAAACAAAAGAAAGCAAATATCTTTTGCCCTCCATTTTCTGCTACATTTTGAATACTTAAATGGATGATTCGAAAAACAGAAAAAAATGCAATTTTTTTCTAAGCGGCATGCCCTCATCCACCCCAAGTGGAGGACTTCCTCCTCAGCCCCTAAATTATATATGCCAAAGCTATTGTCACATTACAACAGGGAAAATGGGAGAACCTCACTGATACTCACTGCTGGCACCCAGATTCCATGTAACTATGTTTTCCTACCATATACTGCCATATAGCAAGACAAAAAGTTGTGCTTTTCCAAATTCTGAATACTGAAAAGTGTAATTTGAAATCCTTTAAAAACACAACAAAGAAAATGTGTTGCAGAGAGGAAAGCCTGCTACATTACCCATGCTGGGGTGTGATATCTTTACATTCCCTCAAGTTGTATGTACTAATTCTACCATTGCACAACAGTTATGAACAGTGGAGAAGCCCAAAGTAAGCTCACTGCCAGCAGACCAAGTAAGTACCGTTAAATGAACGGCAATTGAAAATTAATGGAAAAGTCACATAGCAGAACAGGTACAGTGGAAGTGTAGGAACACCATTATGCTGCAGGTCGTTTGAGATTTCTGTCACTACAGCATCCCATCTCATTTACAAAACCTGACTTTTCCCCAGTTTATATACCTTGGGGATTCATCAGAGGGGCTGAATCACAGAAAGAGCACTCTATTTAATCTGGGTAACTTCACCAGTGTCATCTAAGTGAATTATACAACATGCCATCTCCAAAAACTAGGAGAGGTCTTTTACAATAATACATCACACCCATATGTGAAAAAAAAAACATTCAAGATGTCTGTCTCCAGCTTTGTTAACAAAGTAAAGGCCTGTACACAAGCTTGCAAATTAAACAATCTCCACCTTCCTTCATGAACTAAAAAATGTGTTTCTTCACCTTTCTTTGTTTACCATGACACACATAATAGATAGCTAAACTTTGAACCTTCTCAGTCCATATATACAACCATGGAGTTGGCAAAATTCACACTAAAATAAAAAATCATGAGTGAGAACATTAATCTTCTTAGTACACTAACTCACCATCACTATCATCTTTATCATTAACCACCTTTTTCCATTTTCTACATGAGGTTGTTGTGTAGCATCAGCCGTTGCCACCTCTATAGATTCAGTGCTACTCTCCTAGCTTATTTGACAGCCATGCCTGAATGATAAAGGTCTTCTCTCATGCAATCCATCCATATCATTACTGAACACCCGCTTTTCCTCTTGCTTTCCTCTTATCTCTCCAAAATCGTGTTCATATAATTTTCTGCTTGCCATCAACTGCACCTGAAGTCATGCAATCGATTGTCTTTGACTTTCTCTGCAACTGGAGCTCCTTTGGCTGCTGCCCTTATATCTTGACTTTTTTATCTGTCTTATAGCGTGCATCCTATCACACATCAAAGACACTTCATCTCCATCCCTTCGTGCTTCCTCACCTGCTTTGTCTTAACTGCTCTGGTTTCTGCAGCATACAGAATTACTGGTCACACCACAGTTTTGTACACCTTCAGTTTTAGTTTCTTTGGGATTCTTCTTTCACACAGTACTGCTGATGCTCTGTGCCAGTTGGTTGTAGCTAGTCTGATTCCAGCTTTCACTTCCTAATTGAGACTCCCATTTTGTCAGCCAGTCCTCTCAGATACTTGAAGCTCTCTCTCCTTTTTTAGTATTTTCCTTTCAATTTCAATTTTCATCTTCTTCTGATTCCTCATTTTGCTGCCACGATGACTGTACAGTCTGTACTGAGTTTCATCTCGCGTACCCATAAATTTGTATTCCTTTTTCCTGTGAGTTGCTTTAGTTCCTGCACAGGGTCTACTTCTAATGTCACATTGTCTGCCTACAGAAGCTTTGTTGACCTGACTTCAGTAACCTGTTTGCTAATGTAGTCTATCACCACTCACCAGCATGAACAGCATTGGGTCCAGAGGTGAACCCAGATGCATCCTATTCACAGTGTGAACCTCTTAAGTCAGAACACTGCCATTCCTGTGTCATTGGGTCCTTGTACATAGCCTGCACTAATCCTACTGATGTCTCCCAGACTTCAAACATTTGCATGACTGCTTAAATTAGTTTTCTTGGGATTTTTTCATATGCTTTCTCTATGTCTAGGAATGCCCAATAGGCTGTTTCCTCATCTCTAGCTTCTTCTCCACTGTCTGTCTCACTGCAAACATCAAATTGTTTTTGCTGCAACCTAGTCAGAATCAAAAATGTTCATCTCTCTCTTTCTACTTGTCTGTGTTTTCATTTATCAGTCACCCTCTCTGTCACTTTCATGCAGTGTGACAGGTGTTTGATACCCCTGTACAGCTAACATCTGTGAATATCCTCGCTGTTTTTGTGATGTAGCACTAGAATGCGTATTTCCCAACCATCTGGGATGGACCTTTCTCTTCGTACTGGTATGAGTACAGTCAGGAGCAATTTCTCTCCTAACTAACTAACTAACTAACTAACTAACTAACTAACTAACTAACTAACTCAACATCTTGATCTTATCTGGTGTGACCTCATTTGAGCCTGCTGCTTTCCTTAACTTAATTTTCTTAGGGCTGTTCTTATTTCTATTTTTTCAAGGATGGGCTCTTCTTGCTTTTTTTTTTTTTGTAGTCTGTATGAAGCAGTACAGTTTTTCTTTGGCTTTTTTTTATTCCAAAGCTACTAGAAATATTTCTTCCAACTGCAGATAATTTCCTGTGGATTCGTCAGCAGTTTCTTGCTAGTTTCCATTATGAATGGTATCTGATAGCTATCGTCTTTATTCTTTTTGTGTATGATTTGTAGCGTGATATCTTTCTGCCATCTGCTGACTTGCTTTCTAGAATCAGGTCCTTTATCCAGTTGTTTGCTGCAGCAATTGTTCTCTTAGGGTCTATATTAGATAATCAAACTTTCAAAAGTTCGACTGTCATATGGTCGACATCATATGACCGAACTTTTAAAAGTTCGAACATCTAATAAAAAAAAAACTACACAAATAACCCACCTGAACATTTTAAGAAAGGGGGCCAAGCCCCTCTGCACCTGCCACACTCCAGCTCTTTAAATATACCAACTCTGAGATCGTACTACAGTGCAGAAAGGGGAACCTCTTCCCATTCCACTCTGTATGGAGATCTCTGTTAAAACGTTCAAACTTTCAAAAATTCGATCATATGGTGTCAACCATTTGACACTGGAACTTTTTGATTATCTAATATAGACCCTTCTCTTAGTATTTTTCATATCCAACCAATATTCCTTCTTATCCAGGTCTATGTCTTCCATTTTCCACTTTTCTTGCATTCCTTCTTTCTCTTGATAACTTCCTGGACTTCTGTATTCCACTGCCAGATTTCTTTATGTACTTTTGTTCATACTTGGCTCAGACACATATCTATTCTACAGCCTTTATGGATGCTGTTTTGAGATGCTGACATTACTCTTCCACTCCACCGATTTCTTGAGTAATTCCTTGAACTCTTGTCCTTTCACTCCAGTCAATGTTCAGGTCTTCAACCTAGTATCTGCTGACCTTAGGGCCTTCTCTGATCATTACTTACTTTTTATGCTGTGGGCCACTTTTTTCACTGTGGATGACTTTGCAACTTCTGATTCCACCCCAGTGTTCTCTCTTTATTACAAGGAATTCTACTTGAGTTGTAGGTTGTGACTTTCTTTCTATGAACCTTGTTTTGGCCAGTCCTCTTCAAGAAACATAAATGACCAAACTGTTTTTATGGCTTCATCCTCAGCAATAGAATTTTCAATTAATCCATTTGCAGTGAAGAATGAATTGAAGTTCTGGATCCAAAACTTCCAGTTTTCAGTCATTTCCATACAATGAAATAATTCATGGGTGGTGCAGATAAACTAAAATGATAATTATATTTATTTAGGTGCAGACTGTGAAATTCTTGAGAGTAAATGTATATCTTCATGTGATCAAATTCACTTCTTCAGTTATGACAAGTATTGCAGTACTCTGTCACTTTGCCATGTCTAAAAGTGTAATGTATAATACAGAATGCACCAGGACAAGGCATATAGTATAACCTGCATGAGTTATGTTTTTATTGATGATACTAGAACTCTTGTATATTATTTAAAGTCAAATCACTATAGCTAGCTCATCAAAGCTTTAACTCCTATGCATGATAAACTTAACTGCTTGGTTATCATGAGGGACATAGTCGATTCAAGATATTTGTATTTGTGTAATATAATGTTTTGCTACTCTGATTTGCATAACACAGCTTTCTGGTTGTAGCTGTAATGCAGCTACATTATCAGTGATATAACTGTGTGTGTGTGTGTGTGTGTGTGTGTTTATATATATATATATATATATATATATACACAGCTTTCCCAGAAAGGCTCATCCAGACTCTGCTACACTTTGCTGTGAAGGAAAGGTTAGTTTGCTGTTATTTTTTGTATTTCTGTATTGCCTTTCTATATTTTGAATACTGTAGTTTGTTTTCTTTACCTTGTGTTTTGCTTGCATTCTGTTTTAACAGCATATTAAAACTTCAAAAGAGACCACAGCTCTCTCTGTTCTGAGTCAGGCAGAACTTTTTCTCTCCCTCCCACCCATTTAAGTTGTCTTGTTAAATACCACTGTCTTTCTAGTTGCCCGCCTCTTATGTTAATCTGACCATATATCTCATTTCTCTCTACTTTCACTGGATTATGTGAGTAATCACAAAACCATCACTTTTGAAATCCCACCCCTTCAATTATTTAAATTTATTGGCCATCCTACAGTATTTCATAGTACCAAAATACAAAAGTAACCACCCCTTTCAGTCCATCTTGCTGTTTTAAAAATAGTAACTCTCCACTAAACCTTAACTTTTTAAACAGGTAAAACTCAAGTTACCTACTTTCATATCTAACTTCTCTAGTGCACACTGCAGAGTGCATTCTTTTCAATCTTACCTTTAAGCATCCCTGTTACTAGCACTTTCTCTAATACCTAAAAAGATCATCTCTACTTGACTCGAAGTAGACTTTTCTCTATCTGTTAAACCTAGCACTTGCTCCTACAGTACTTATTACCTTGATATGGCACTCTTATAGATAGCACCCCAAAAAGGCAAACCCCATTTCTCAGTCACCCACGTCCCCGGAATCTCTTTTAAAGTTTTTTGTCTAGTCCTTCTAGCATGTCGAGGGATCAGTTGCTAGTGTCCTCTCCTGCTCAGCTGGTGAACCTGGGAATATTGAGGCAATGTTACAATTGCCTCATGTACCTGAACAACCCTCTCCTCCTCCCACAAAACACAAATACATGCGAGAGATGCAACTATACGGCCAAACTGGAGGCTGAGCTCTCTCAACATAGGACTGGCAAGACCAGTCAGGAGGAGAAGGTTACCACACACACTATAGACCCAGTCTCACATAGTACCATCACAACCTCAAATCATACACATAAACACACAAAGACATACTCGGCTCTGATCAAAAATCTACCAAAACAGCAGAGGCCACCAAAGCAGACACCCAAACAACCACCACCTCAGAACACAACACCTGCAACACATAGACCTCACAGTCAGAGTGTCAAACAGTCACAGCCCTTAAGGCCAAACACAATGCCAGACACACTAGTCATTGGTGACTCCATAGTCAGACACACTGACGTCCCGCTCACCAGACTGAGTAAGGAGAAGGTCACAGTAAGCTGCCTGTCGGGCGCTAGAATCCGCCACATAACGCAAGCACTCGGGTCTCTCAACAGCAGGTACACATACGACTCAGTCATTGTCCACGCTGGTGTAAACGACCTGAGACGTACCTCCTTGGACTACATGAAAAGAGACATTGAGGAGCTCTCTGATTATGTAGCCCAGGCAGGTATGACCCTGACCTTGAGCAGTATCCTACCTTCACCAAGAATGATGCCACAATACAGAGATAAGATGATCAGCTTTAACAATTGGCTTAAACTCTGGTGTCATTCAAAGGGGATCCAATGTCTGTCTGCCTGGGATGACATGCTGGACAAGCCACGCTGCCGCAAGGGACGGCTTGCACCTGTCACCCTGGGATTCCGGATATTGGCAAAGGCTCTGCCACCCCATAGTGCCTTTTTAAGGCAAGGCTCAAATTCTACACCTACCACCCTAGTACACAAAAAGGAAAAAAACTAAGGGTAATGCTGCTCAATGCCAGAAGTCTAAATCTCAAAATGCACGCACTCAAGGCCCTTCTCAGTATGGAGAACATCGATGTCTGTGCAGTGACAGAAACCTGGTTCAAGGCTCCTGAGAGCACCCCAGCACTATCAGGTTTTACCTCTTATCATGCGTTCCGGCCCCAAAATCCGGACAATACCAAGAAAGGAGGGGGGTATCCATATTCATCAAGGACACTCACACCTCAAGACTGGTGGCAACGCACGATGCATCGGAGACCATCCAGGTGCAATTAACCATAGGCAAGACTGCTCTGCAAATTGTAGCATGTTACAGGCCACCCTCACAAACTCAGGAACCTCACATGGCCTTCCTGAAAACACTAGAGGGGATAAATGTATCACCAAACACCATCATACTAGGTGACTTCAATTACCCTAATATAGACTGGGAACACTACTCAAGCCCAAACACCCTAGCAAAAAAGTTCCTCGAATTCATAAACTCAAATGCCATGGAACAACTAGTCACCATCCCCACAAGAGGAGAAAACATACTTGATCTCATCATCACGAACATGGGAGCACAATGTTCAACACCGGAAGTATACCCTCACTGGTGAGATCAGATCACAAACTAATCTCGCTGGAGGTCCTCAACCCACCCGCACCTGAAATAGAAAAGACCACAGTAAAGAACTTCCCGAGGGCCGACTTCACACTTCTAAAGACTAGTGTGGTCTCCTTTAAGGCCCCGAGCCGGCGGAAAACAGTACTCAAGCCGCTGAATCACTTACAAATGCCTTCTACCAGCACCTGCAGGACTGCATGGATAAGGCAATCCCAAGCAAAACAAAGACTCTCTGTACCAAAGGCAAGCGTCCAGTCTGGTGGACCCCAGCCATAAACAAACTCTACAACAAAAGGAGGAAGCTACTACAAGATAGAGCAAAATCCTTAAAAGGTAAGACACCCTTGATCACTATAAGTAAAAAACTAAGAGCTCTCATGAAATCATCCAAAGCAAATTTTGAGAGAAAAATAGCTAAAGACTCAAAAGACAATCATAAGGCCTTCTTTAGCTATGTTAGAAACCTGGGAGGAAACTCCCAGATATGCTCAGAACTAGTTCAAAATGATGTGAAGATTACTGATCCTACAGACATTGCCAACATACTGGCTGACAGGTTCAGTGCAAACTTCTCCCCTCCCCAAAAGGAGAGATATCTATACCAAGCGATTGCAGCCCCCAAACATCTCCAACGCCCAAGTGAGAACTGCTCTCTCCAAAGCAAAAAACACAGCATCCATGGGACCTGATGGTGTCCCCGGCTGTGTGCTCCACGAACTCAACGAGGAATTAAACCCACAGCTAGGACAGCTGTTTAATCATAGTCTTACCTCTGGATACGTACCCAGGGAGTGGCGCACTGCAACTGTGGTCCCACTTCACAAAGGCGGTGCCTCCACCGACCCTGGAAATTACCGGCCCATTAGCTTGACAAGCCTTATCCGCAAAGCCATGGAGAGGATCTTAATGGACCTCATAAATAAAGACATAGGGAATTTGCAGACTTTGGATCCATCCCAGTTTGGCTTTGTCAAAGGCAGATCATGCCTTCTAAACTTGGTTGACTTTTTTGAAACAGTCACCAAAGCCATTGATGAGGGAAAGGCAGTCCATACAGCCTACCTCGATCTGGCGAAGGCCTTCGATACAATACCCCACTCGGGTATCATTGAAAAACTCATCAGCTTAAATGTTAACCCATACATCACAAGATGGGTTGCAAACTGGCTGAGTGACAGAACCCACAGGGTCAGAGTTGCTGGCGCCATGTCAGACTCAAAGCCTGTCACAAGTGGTGTACCACAGGGCTCAGTCCTGGGCCCACTCTTGTTTGGCATCTACTTTTCTGAAGTACAAGCAAACACAGGAGGGTTATGGCTGACAAAGTTTGCAGATGACTGCAAACTGGGCGCCATAGTAGAAAACACATCTGACACAGATATACTTCAGAAGGGTCTCACAGAAATGGATAACTGGTGCCAGAGTCATGGCCTAAAGTTAAATGCCAAAAAATGCATAGTCATACCCTTCGGGAAAAACAAGGTTACCCCTAGCTACCAAATAGGTGGCAATCCACTGAGCACAGAAGAAGTTATCAGGGACCTGGGGACCCAGGTTGATAGTAGTCTGTCATTCGACACCCATGTAGCTAAAGTAGTTAGGAAGACCTTCTACATTGCCCACCTTATCATGAAGGGATTCTCATCTAGATCAAGGGAGGTCATAGCCTCCCTATACTCATCACTCATCAGACCAATGATTGAGTACAATGCCCCATTTGGAATGTATCTGACCCGACACTTGCAGCAGCTGGAGAGGCCACAAAAGTTCCTCACCAAAAGGATAAAGGGTCTCAAACATCTGTCCTATGCTGCCCGACTGAAAGAACTCCAGCTCTATTCAGTCGCTTACCGCTTGCTCAGAGGTGACCTTTGCCTAACATACAAGGCCATGTCAAACCCAGATTTGATGAATATGCTTCACCTCAAAAAATCTAGATCCATCAGAGCCACAAGGGCTGGAGACTTAAACCTCGACACGGCTATTAATAGGACGTGCTGGAGGGATAGATTCATCACCCAAAGACTCCCTATGCTGTGGAATAAAATCCCGGTATATGTGAGGCAGAGCACCTCGCTGGCCTTGTTCAAGAGAAATCTTGACCAATGGATGGGAGATCGCAGATATACCCCAGGGATTACCTCAGTGTCACTGCTCGACAGAGGCACAGCAAAATAATGGGTATAGTTCCCCATACTAAAGGGGTGGCGTAAGCCACAAAACTATGGGCTAGGCTTGTAAATGCCCTCGGGCAGATAGCCTAGTATGAACCTATGAGCCTATGAACCTATATATATATATATATATATATATATATATATATATATATATATATATATATATATATCTAAACACACAATGTCAGATAGATATGCATACTGCTGTGTGGTGAACATCATGGTGTGCTCCTTTCTTTTTCTTTGTATGCATTGTTTGTACAATACAAAATTGTTTACATTTTGTCCTGCCTATAGTAAATAAGTCTATATGTATTTTGCAATATACACCTAAGTTAGTGTAACTTGTGCAGAATTCATTCGAGAGAAAACAAAAGGCTAAAATCAAAGTATTGGGATTAGAATGACTGGCCATCTTGCAGAGAGAAATCTATTATACTCCCAAAGCATTCCGTCACCAAGCATAGCAGTACTGCTCAATGAGACAGCATATAATTCCTCAGTAACCCTGGGAGAAATATAATGAGAAAACTGCAAAAACAGTTACAATTAGTACAAGTACTTCAGAAAATGAAGGCTTGCAGTTCATTCATTGCTGCAAACTGCTGTAATGTTAGGGTATTGATCTCTGCATGCAATATGCATTTGTCATGTTTTTTGTTGCACCAAGAGTTCCTGAATCAACACCCATGTGTTTCATCAACACACCGACACACAATGCACTCAAGATTAATATGCTGGGCATACAAGATTAAGGGAAAGCTGAGGACCTCACTATAACAAGCTGTCATTCTGTAAGGACGTGTCATGTCAAGATGAGTGTTGCTGAGCATTGACTTCTGTCAGACATTGAGAAACATCTGTATATGATAGACAATGCAGTATGTTGAACCTTACAGCTGTTTTTGATATAATGCACCCATGCTTAATAGGGACAATGCAATGAATGTGTTTGGATATTTGTGACATTTAATGCTGATGCAAACAAATCATGCTGGAAAAAAAATCAATCTGTTTTGAGGATGCATAGTACAACAATCAACAGCAGCTTATTCATCCACAGATAAATTTATGAGATACATACAGCCCGGGGCATTAATATGCAACAAACTAGTCTTTCAGGCACAATGTCATCTTTACAAACTCTTTGTGAACTACAGTTCTATAGCATAGGTATGTATGTAAAAGGCATTTGAGTCTGCTTCTTATCAAAGGTGTATATAGCTCATATAATAAGTGTAAAATAGTATGGGTAACAAGTGTCACATTATGATATGGAGTGGTTACATCTGACAGTAACAGTGTTAATATGTAGCACAGAAAGCAGCAGGAAAACAAAATCTTTATGAGAAACTTGGGTTCTCATTTCTGAAGACATAAGTTGGTTGATTTATTCACTGCTGAATGTGTCAGCATTTTCCCCAGTGAATTTCCTCTTAATTAGTAATATTGTTTATAGTGCATGTAAAGACCAGAAAGAAATGTACAAGTCACTGAAAAAGAGAAATATGTTGCCATTCAGATAACTTTGAGTAAAATGTTTAATGATCCTCTGAAGACATATATATGAAAAAATGTAGAATATTTACAATAAAATAAGTTCTTGATTTTTATAAGCTTTACTCATTCTCATATTGCAGGCAGGAATGTTATTACATAGTACAGAAACAATCATTAATCATGTACAGATGCCACTTTAATTGCAGATAGGTTTATGATTTTCTACAGCACCTGTCAAGTGTGCTTAAATCAGCAGTAAATGCCTGGAAGCATATTGGTATAATTCCAGCCACACAATTATATTGTCAAGTTAAAAGTTGAGGAAACAGAAAAATAAATGTGCCTTCCTTCCCACACACACACACACACACACACACACACACACACACACACACACACACACACACACACACAATGCATATCCACACCCACACCCACACACCTGCATGTGTGTATATGGACACACAACACACACACACACACACACACACACACACACACACACACACACACACACACACACACACACACACACACACACACAAACTACAGGCTGCACATTTTTATTTCTGAAACATAGCTAACTAATTCACTTTCATTATTCATTTACATGCTGCATGTTTTTATTTTTGTATTGTAGCTGAAGAATTTCTTTTCAGTATTACAAAAATGCCTACCTGTTGTGACAATACACTGTTCTGTATTAAGATCTGCTGTGTTATATTCTTGAACCTGAATGGCACAGTTGGTCAACAGATAACATTGCAGCCTTACAGCAAGAGGTTCTCCAGTTTGGTTCTCAACTGGGGTGCTTTGTGTTTGAAGTATACATGACCCTACTTTGTTTGTGTGGGTATTCTGCAAGTGCTCTGGTTTCCTCACACATTCCAAAGACATGCAATAGGTGGACTGGGGACTCCAAACTGTTTATAGGTGTGAGTCAATGCATGTGTGATATGGAAGAAAGCCTTGACAATCTACTCTTGTCCTCACTCCTTTGCCTTCTAAACTCTGCAGATAGGAGTAGTTGTCTGCAGGGTCATTCTAGGAGTCACCTATGACTCATGAAAATAGACTTTTGAACCTGCATTATGGTGTGCTACATTGTGTCACTTAAGCTTACTCATAGTGCAACTATGCCTGTTCTTGTGATTTCCTTGAAATTCTACATACAGGTATAATGCAAATACCTCAGACTGTTATACACATTATCCTTCTTGTGTTATGCAACATAGTGTGTTCACTTATACTGCTTTTACCTACCACTGTGTTATATAGTGTTATCTTGCATTGTGATACTCTGGTTAATTATATACATAGTTATACTACTAATTAAGACCATGTTATAAATTGCTATCTTGTCTGTGTGCTGTATAGCACTGTAATGCATATTTTTCTGTTTCCTGTGTTACAGAGACAGCTTCTCTGGTCACATTGCATATATCCTGTTCCTGTGTCATCAAAGCTAGTCTGTTATATCATTTTGCAATGCATTTTCTTCTTGCTGTGGCACTAATACACACTAGCCAAGCCATTCCTGTGGTATTCATAATCATTACGCTTAAAGTGCAGTGAGTATTTGCTCAGGTCATGCACAAGTGCAAGCAAGGCCCTGTACAGAGACATACACTCTGCCTATGCACAAGAGTTAAACAATAATTCAGAAAGTCTTTTGAAGAAATAATGAAAAAATGAGAAATGTGTGAAAACTCTGCAATGTATTATATAAATGAGGACATCTTCCTCCTTTTACTGATTCATAAATTACATTTTCAAGCTCAGCAGTGCCTTGTCCAGATTGGTTGTAAAACTTTATGTACATTTTTTGTTCATATTGCAACTGTTTGTGAAGGTGCTCAGTTTTGTTGAAAGACTGTTTTCCCACTTTGATTTGGTTGTCTCTGTCTTGCTGAAACCCTGTGCTATGAGCAGTGATAATAGAGCCAGGATAAGAAGGTTGTTGTGACTTTCAGCTTTTCCCAGTTAGGGGTCGCCACAGTGGAACTCCAGTCTGCTAATGATTGGCAGTAGATTTTTACGTGCTGAGTTGCCGGCACTGATGCACAACCTTCAACGAAGGTACGCCCATTCACGCATGTCTCCACACAGAAGACGGTCTAGCTGAGAATCGAATAGGACAACATCTTACTATGAAGCAACAACGCTACCGCAGCACCACCACCACCGCAGTAGCCAGGATAAGAAGGTAAAATAAAAAAATAACTCACCTGTACTTTGCACAGTAGCAGGCACTACTGTGTAGATTTAGATTAGATGTGGATATAATAAGGGCTTTAGTGAGTGTTAATGGCTTGCAACTAGGAAATGGTGGAATGCATGGCCTTCTTTTTCCTGTGGACAGCCAGGTATGATATACCTCACTATACTTGCCATAAGTACCTTTCAGAGGACACTTGATACCTCGCAGGCCTCTGCTGCCATGAGGATACAGCAGCAGTTCCTCATAATACTCTTGACACATGTAGATGAGCATATCTATTTCCTAGTGTCACCACAGGACAGAGCCACAACCTTGCACACCTTTTATGGAATAGTATGTTTTCCTGAAGTGTTTGTTGTGACAAATTGCAAGCATGTTGCTATAAGGGACCCAATGGACCATGGGGTAAGAGGTACTGCAACAGGAAGAGGTACCATTCTATCAGCTGCTACATATTGTGTGATGCATGAGGGGTGGGTCCATCACAAACAAATCTGCTCAGCACTCTAGTGGTGATCAGTATTTTCATATTTTGGTACACAAATATTGCATTGACGGAGTCATAATAGTCAACTAATTGGTAAGTGCATACTATTATAATGTTGGTAACCATACTTATTTCTCCGTCGGTGTAATAGCATTGGTAGTATTGAGTAATCACCTCATTTTGTTATATAACCCTTCCCAGTTTTGTTTTCCAGGCACTGCAGACCACCTACTTGAACCCTGGCTAACACCACCAGTTTGCAATCCACAGATAGATGAAGAGTGCTTTAACGATGCCCTGTTACACACTTGGATAATCACTGAATGAGTATTTGGTCTGCTCAAAGCCTGTTTCTATTGCCTGGAGAAATAGTGTGTTTTGTGTGTGAGGGGGGTTTAATTTTGGGAGTGGTACTGTATGTAGAATGTTTATGGTCTGCTGCATTCTGTATAGCATGATCACTGGTCATTCTGGTACACAACTGCCACAACATGTCACCAATAGTGGCTGTACCACTCCATTAATTATATCTACCACAAGTAACAATAGTGATGGCAGACAGCTAATAGTAGCAGCAAGCAACCATTCCAGCAAGACTGTACTTAGGACTCAGCTACACAAGTGAAGCAGTGGCATCCAGCCTTCAGTTATGGACTATGTCATTCATTATGTGACAGTGCAAAGTTCGAAAGATAAGTCAGTGCATGCAGTTTTACTTGTAGGCTATGTTGTTAGTGCAACTCCCCCTGTACATGCTTAATATCATACACAAATTATGTGCTCAAATGTTATCAACCATCATTATTTGTACAGTGTTTAGTGGCACATGTGCTAGTTATTCTGAAGGCTTTACATGAATAGTAATGGAGCCGACGTTATACTCTGAGTAATTGACTCTTGGTTATAGATGTTGCATTTACTTATTATACGAAATATGTATTATATTCCATCTTGAAATGACTCACCATTGCAGCTGTTCCCATTTTATTTATTTATTTTTATTTTCATTTTTTTTTTATTTTAGTCTCTTTCATTTCTTTCTGAAACACGAGGTAAGTATGGCTTTCTCATGTAGAGGAGACGTGATGTCATCTACACTCATTTGCAAAGTGTTTTCCTGGTGAGTAACTGATGTTCAAAACTTCCTAGTGTCATCTTCATACTTACTTCTTTCTTTCTATTTGAACCAGCAAAGGCAGCATGGACTCCATGAAGACTCAGGAACATACCCCAAGCTTATAAGAAAAGGACACCAATATTCTTCTTCACCTTCTGCTGGAGTCATGCCTGCAAAAGTAAGAAGGTGGAGGTGGTGGCGACTGCAAAAACATTGATGTGTGGACTAAGCTGGGGGATGAAATAGCTCTTTCTGGTATCTCATTGGTCTGAAAACCAATGCAGGCAGAGAAATGATGACCTACAGAGGAGAGAATAACTAGCCCAGTGTGTGGCAGAGCTCCAGGCATGGAGGCCAGAGTTTCATAGTAAGTATTACATTTTTATCTCTATTGCAGTACTGTACAACTAAGTAAGAGGTATGTTTGCATGTTCATCCATCCACAACCCCCTTCCCATTTTTGCACATTGGGTCAAGGTTTCACTTCAACAGTGACAATCATCTAAACACAAGTTTCACACCTCTTCTGCCCCACCTCGGACCCAGGAGAAATTGAGGAGAACCTATACAATGGGAAAGTAAAGTATGTGTAGCATTATGGACATTAGTTACTGGTACATTCCAGGAACCCACAGGGGACATACTAGTGGTGCCACAAGTTGCAACCTCCAGAATATTGCATCAATGTCTTAATGTTAAGCTAGAACATGCAAGGAAGTACATCAATTTTCCTGCACCCCAGAGAAGAGAGCAAGAACAATGTAGGGATTTTATGCTGTAGGACAGTTCCCTGAATTTGCTGGGGCCATAGACTGCACTCACATAGAAATAAAAGCCCCACCTGGTTAACACGAAAGGACATACATCAAAAGGAAGCAGATCCACTCAGTCGACTGCCAAGTTGTCTGTAATGCCCAAAACGAACAGACAAGATTGATTGAAAAGCAGTAACCAATAAAACCAATACAACCAAACCACTTCACCGTACTACAGCTTAGGAAAAGAAAAGTTCTTTAGCAGCAAATCTGTTTTATTGACACATTTTTATCTTGAAAGTCTTCTTCAGAAAACCTGTCTGCAATGCCCAAGGAATCATTCTCAATGTGTGTGTGTGTGTGTGTGTGTGTACTGGTGACCCTGGTAGTTACCATGATTCACTCATATGGCACACTTTTCAGCTTTACAGAAGGTTTGCTATGGGTGATGTTCCACACGGCCATCTAGTGAGTGATGTAGGTCATGCACTAGACTCATGGATCTGACACCCATCAGAAATGCACATGTCCCAAATGGCAAGTCACAATCCCAGTAAAGAAGATGTTGCAGCCCATATCAGCTAATATGGATTCCCCTCTGTGACAGTGGAGGCAATACATAATATCCGTAACTCTGTAATAAACGTGAGCCACTAGCATTCCAGAAACACCATTCTATTTGTATATGAAGAAGAATACATTGATAGCCATGCTAAAACTAGAAACATCACAGAGCATGTGTTTTGGCATGCTGAAGTCACAATTCCAGTGTCTAGACACAGCAGGGGGTGCTCTGCAGTATAATCCAGGCAAGTGCACAGAAATTCTCACAACCTGTGCCGTGTTGCACATTATCATCTTGAGAAAACAGCTGCAACAGGGATAGTAAGTGCTAGGGCCACACATTCCTGGACCACAGGAAGACCCAGCACCTCCAGCATATGCAGACAAGGATTTTGAGGGAGAACTTCCAGATGCAGAGGGACCCAGCAGACAAAGGAATGCAGAATATGCCCTTGCCCTGGCTAAGAGGTAAAGGATAGCATACATAATCTCCACCTAAAAGGCAAAGGATAGTACACATAAGAACCAAACACATGCATGTAGTAAAACTGATGCCAGCCAGTGTCCACAAACCTTTCTTCCCCTGGGTATTAACAGTAATATTAGACAGAGACAGCCTCAAAGGACACAAGTCACACCTAATGTCAAGGTAAGTGTGTAACCTGTAGTATAAAAACAGACATTTGTAAAAAGTTAAAAATAACTCATATAGCTGCACATTGTTAGTCATAAATGTGCTAAAACAGAACTAGTGTGAAGTGTCCAGCAATCGTATGATTGGCTTATGTGACTGATATGTGCAATATACAACTATGCATTGTACAGCAAAACCTGCATCAAGCCTGTCACCTACCCACTGAATATAACCAGTCAACAGGAAAAGTATATCAACAGTTTCAAAGGTACAGCAATAAGCAGGAATACAATATCACTGTTTTGAATACATAACTTACAAAACTAAAATAATCAATCTGAAATAAGCATGTAGAAAAACATCCCAAATTTTCTTATGTAATATATATGCATAAACTTAACATTGTAAGAAAGACTCATTTAGCTTTGTGCATCAGACATATATACCACTCTAAGTCAAAACAAAATGAACAAAGGGAATGGCACAGTCATCATCATTTGCATAGGAAAGGGGTGGGGAGAGCAGAGTACAAAGCTGACAGCAAAGTAGTGTGTGTGTGTGTGTGTGTGTGTGTGTGTGTGTGTGTGTGTGTGTGTGTGTGTGTGCGCGCGCAAGTAAGAAACACAGATGTTCATTAAACTAGAATATTTCTCAGAGTCAGTAAAGTGAAGGTGCTACCTGAATATGAGGGATGTCTGTTAGACAAGCTTTCTTCATAACTACATATTGGATCCCAACCCCAAGGCCTACCCCATCTGGGTGTGGATACCTCAATTACTGATGAAGAAGTAGAAGGAGTGCCACTGCAGGAGTGGGATCTGCCACAACCACATTGTCTAACACCAGAGAATGTTGCGGTTCTACGGATATACTTCTGGTGGCATGTAATGACACATCAGCATCAGGAGGAGGAGGAGGATGGAGATGACTCCTTCAGACTCCTCTTGCAGTCCTCCTTTGTGGTATCACACCCTAATGATGGCTGTGGGCAGACTCATCCAGCTCTGCATCCAGAGTAACCACACTGCTTCGATCAACTATGACAACCTCAACCTGTCCTATATCTGAAGGCTCAGTAGAATGGGTATGTATAGACATACTGACTGTGTTTGAAATAAAGCCAGGGGATGTGTGAGCCACAACCTCAGTTTCAGACAAAACCTCTGCACCCACCCAACATTGCCTCTATACCACCCTCATCATCATCAGAGCCTACTGATACTCTGGCATCAGGTGGCATCAGTTTTGTATTGCCACTGTCAGGATCACCTGTGATAATAAGCAACATACACATGAAAGAGAGAAACAGTGACTGTAAATGATCCAAACTGTGTTCTAAACACTTATGTTAAACAATTTTAGATGGCAAAGTAATACAGTAATTACTCTCTCCTCAGACATATCTAACTAGTGGGTATTACTAAGCACAGAAAGTCTGTGCTTACCGTGTGCAGGTTTTCTTTCAGATGATAACTCTGATGTCTCTGAAAAAACAGGAAGGCAATGGATAGAAGGCTGATATGCATAACAGTGCAAATAACATAAAGACAAGACATGCATGCTTTGTCTATCTGCCCATTAAGAAATATTTCAGAAGCAATCAGACTGAACATCCCCCCTCAATTTATACTGGACTGAATCTCTTCTAAGAATCACATCTCAATGTGCCCAAATATATAAGAAGTATACAAGTACTAACACATAAAAATTTCTAAAATGGCAGTGAATGCCTTATATATACCATACACACTTGTCCTGTGTCCACATCAGCACCAGTATCAAAGAGTCTGTGTGTACCCTCTGCTGGGCCATTGGGATCTCTGACAGTGGACAGTAACTCCTCAATTTCAGTGAGTGGTGGTTCTGTAGCAGGACCACAACCCATAGTCATCTGTCTGTTCTTGTGCTGCAGCAGCTGTCCTCCTGCATGCTGCTGTAATCTTATCAGTGGCTTGGTGACACACCTGATTATAGTTTTTGGCATGGCTGCCCACTGCATTTATTTTAGCAACCACCTACTGCCACATGCTTTTTCTGGCAGACATATCCCCTCTGCTTTTGTCAAGCAAGAAGGATCCATGGTGGTGTATGGCTTGAATGACTTCATTCTCTGCTTCACTATATGGTGGCTTGCATAGAACAGGTGGTCTGAGTGCCATAATCTTGTATGATATGAAACAGAAAAAAGAGAAAACATGTTTGCAACACATAGATAAATTATTCTCCTTAAAGATCTGTGCACTCATCAATATAAAACAATTGAACATGCAGTGCTTATTTAGGATTACACAAAAGTTAAGGCAGCCCACCTCCCTTCCACACAAAAAATGTGATACATTAGCATTACATCCATTCTGTTAACATTTCTGTAATGAGGACAGCAGTTATGCAACTGAGAACTGAATGGCATTATTATCAATAAATAGGCAAGAATTCAAAGCAGAAATGCCAATCAATTATCATTGGATTCTCCAGAGTTGTGGAGGTTGTCCAGGACAAAGCCTAACACCTTTGTTAGTTACACATGTACAGCCCTGTGAAGCTGATAATAAACACAATACACTTGTCTGTGCTAACTTGTGAAATTCCAAGAGTAAAAGATAAAACAATACTCTGATATAACCATGCCATTTTATTAAAAAATAGTGAAAGCAGAGCAAAAACTGACATACCTGTACTATGCCAGCAAAGAATGAAAAATGCATACAGACAAAAAACATGTTCCAAATATGAAAATGTAAACAATTTGTGAAGAGGACAAACATACCATAGGAAAAATTATGTAGCCCGTAGAAAATTCTCCTCCAAGTAAATACCAGTAACAATCTGTCTGCATCAAAACAATCTCCCCTCTTTCAAGTTTGCTAGCTTCACAATTACCTTTATATAGCGTACAATTGCCCACTGAGCACTGTGAAGATGGAAATTAGGTGTTAAACCATTAGCATTCCTAAATAAAAAAATGTTCACATGATGTATGGGAGGTAAACACCATGCAATGAGCTACATGATTACATACACATGCCTTAGGATGTCAGGAAGGAGTAATGCCAATTGCTATCTGTTAATGGCTTGCAAGTGTTAATGATTAGTCTGATTACAGCAACAAGCAATGCTCAAAAAACTCTTTCCTATGCAGTGGTCCTGTCACAAATAATAGTCTGTAAAAAAGTGTTGAAGCATCTTTAGAGGTACAAGAATAACCTTAATAACATGAATATTATTAAAATAATAGCACTTAGATTATTTACATAACAGCAAACACTCCATTCCCCAATTAAAAATGTTTCTTTAGTGCTAATCAGCTATATCACATATTGAAACAAAGATGCAAAGAAATGCCCATAACTGCATTTCTGTTAGTTAAGATGAGGGAAGGGGAGATCTTTATAAAATAAAGAGAAAGAACTGCAATGTTGCCCACTTTACTTTAATTTGGTATGGGCTATTATTAGCGTAAATAGGTTGTCAATATCACATTCATCTGGACATGTTCAAGCAAATGAGAAATGAACATTTCTTGATCTTTCTCTTATTGCACCTGTAATTTGATGGTCTTGTAAGATAGATCTGTATGGAATGTATAGTTTCATATTGCACCTCTAAGCCTGTACTGGTGGTGAAGAAGGATACGAAACATAATTGAGTGTTTGTTGTTATTTCACTGACTTGAGGGTCCAAATCCAGATATGTGGAGTTTGGGAGAGCTAATGCATATTTCCTGACATACGATCAAGTTGCATTACACACAAAGTAATTAAATCTCCCAATTCTGTATTTGTTATTGCAGGCTAGCTGCTAGCATTTGAATTTTATACACACACACACATATATATATATATATATATATATATATATATATATATATATATATATATATATATATATATATATATATATATTTTTTTTTTTTTTTATTGTTATGTTCATCCTTTGCATACATTTTGGCAAAGTGCAATTTGGAGTAAAAGCATTATGCCACAATGAATGAGAGTCCACTGCCCAGGGTACAAATTGAGAAATTTAATTTAGAATGCCTTCATTACCACGTTTTAGAATGGCAGAGGTGCGCTTTGATAAGCACTCTCTGAACAGCAGTAAGTAAATATATTATAAATCTCATCTAAGCATAATTGTAGCACAAGGTGTAAATTCAATGAGTTTAAAGAAACAGGACTGTTGATGCAGGTTTGAATCCAGTTCATATATATATATATATATATATATATATATATATATATATATATATATATACCGACATGGCAGACAATGGGAGAGTTGAGGTTTCCCACACGGTAAGTAACCATTTGGTCATCCCAAACTCAACAACTACCAGTAAAACAAACCCACCGATGTGGGGGGCTATGCCCCCACACCCCCCTTCATAAATATTCCAACTCCGAGAATGTACTGCTGTGGGGGTAAAGGACAATGTTCAGGTTGATGGCCAAATGGTTACTTACCGTGTGGGAAACTTCAGCTCTCCCATTGTTGATGTTCTGCCGTGCCGGTGACATTGGTTTCAATGGAGTGGGCTGTCGATGAACTAAAGATAACCCATATATATATATATATATACATATATATATATATATATATATATATATATGGATTCACTTTAAAAGCTCGAAATACTGAAATGTCAAAATTCATTATTTTGAGCCCATAAAGTGGAATCCTGAAAAGAGCAAAAGCTCAGAAGCGTGAATTTCAAAACCTCAAATACCGGAGGTTTTGAATTTCGTGCTTCTGAGTTTCCACTGTGGTTACAGATTCAGGTAACTGTGTGTGTGTGTGTGTGTGTTAAGGGTTTTGGGTAGGGGCTGTGGTGTTTGTTAGTGTGTTCTGTTGCTGTGATGTGTGTGTGCAAGCAGAATGTAGCTTGTGTGGTGGTGTGTGTGTGTTTGTGTGTAGTGCGACCTCAGAGTTAAAATATTTAAGTGGGGAGTGGGGGCACAGACCTCTAAATGGGGAGTGCAGGGGGGCTTGCCCCACTGCTTTTATGTAGTAGAGAGCTTGTGCTTGTGTGTGGGAAGGATGTTCTGTGTGTGAGCAGTAGTAGCACAAAATTCAAAATCTCCGGTGTGCGAGATTTTGAATTTCGCACTTCTGAGTTTTCTATGTTTCAAAAATTCGACTTTATAACTTCAAAATACTGAATTTCGACATTTCAGTATTTCAAGGATATAAAGTGAATCCATACATATATATATATATATATATATATATATATATATATATATATATATATGTGTGTGTGTGTGTGTGTGTTTGTGTGTGTGTGTGTATAATTTTAAACTAGATATAGAATAATTATTGAATAATAATATGTTGTATATGAAATGCATATGATAAAGTATGTGATAAGTGATACACACCTTACATGTAACACGTGCCACTTAAGTTTGCAGAGCTGTTGTTCTCTAGTCACTTGCTGTCCTTATTAATAATAACAGAATCAATGTTATAGCATATGACAGCCTGTAATGTATTAAAACAGAAAAGGTTTAGAAGGTGTACTGTGGACAGACCTGTCACATATGCTGCATAAACTCTCAGAATTACACCTCATCACAGTAAGAAGTACTTCTTAATGGCATGCTTTGTGTCATGGGTAATTCTATGTAGTCTGTCAAGCATGGCCTCCTGTTGTTTTCTGTCTATCCCCCTTCGGAGCCATTGACACTGCATGACATGCTGATGATGTGTAGCCCACATGCTGCTTGTCATATCTGAAACAGAATTGAAAATGCTGCATGTGTCTATTGTAAGTAAGTAATGGTGTAACTGTTGATGAATGGAAATGCAAGTCATGTCTGTCCTTTGTTTTTTTTTTTTTTTTTTTTGTTGCTTTTAATATAATTATTTTGCTTTATCTTTTTAACCTGTGCACTTCTTGGTAGAATGCAATCAGGGCTCACAGCAAAAGGAAAAAGTGAAACATTAAAAGTCCATAATTTTTAAGTAGTGCAAACACCCCTGGCACTGTTGCTTTGTATCTGTATTGACTAACTGAATTTCACCTGATGTATCTGTCTTTCTGGCACAAGTTGTAAATGCAATGACTTTAGACCAATAGCAAAGCTGCTCAGAGGTTTAAATCCATACTGTTTGAAGGGAATCCTGAATATATTAATCATAATATAAGTGTTACTTTCATCACAACTTCATATGCTGCTATTTTCTGATTGTTGCCTTCTCCACATGCTCACTGTTTAGCAGTGCACAATCAAGCTTACCTGCTTAAGGAAAAAAGTTACATTTTTTTACTTGGGCAGCCTTCTGTGGAGCAAATAGACTTATCAATGATGCATGCAAGTCAGCACTCTGGACAGTACTGAGAGGAGAACATCCCCCTGCTATTTAACAGTGTCTGTGGCACAAGGCATAAGTGCAGTAAGTTTATAGACAGAGCATAGATAATCCAGGTAAAATTGTATTCATACAAAATATGTCAGAATGTCATTTGTCACAACACTTTGATTAGGAAGGTAACACTTCATACAAATGGCTATCATATGTAGGTTGATTGCAAAAAATGTGTCAGTAATGCTTGCATACCTAGACTTTTCTAGGTAACATTTCTTATTAATGACTTACTTATGAAACACATTTGACCGCATGTGTAATCATTTAAGCATGACAATTATGATAACTAATTAAAAATGCACTTGCATATCTATGATGGGCACAATAGTTTAGTTAAAATCATCTTGACTCTTCAGATAACCTGACTATGTGTTTAGAACAGTTGCTGTTGTGTCTTTTGGCTTTTCCCAGTTAGGGTTCGCCACAGTGGAACTCCGGTCCGCTAATGATTGGCAGTAGATTTTTACGTGCCGAGTTGACAGCTCTGACGCACAACCTTCAATGAAGGTATGCCCATTCATGCATGTCTCCACACAGAAGACGCTCTAGCTGAGAATCCAACAGGACAACGTCTTACTGTGAGGCGACAATGCTACCGCAGCACCACCACTGATGAGTTGTTTAGAACAGTATGTATTGTGAAGTACTTTTACTGTATTTGTGTTTCTTCCTACTTTATTACTGGGGGCATTGACTACAACTCTGATCTGTGATATATAAAAATAATTATCCTTTTTCTGTGCCTTTAAACTGTTTTTTTTAGTGTATCTGCTTTATTTTCTTAAAAAAAAAAAATATATATATATATATATATATATATATATATATATATATATATATATACTTGTTTCCTGCCTTTCTAAGTTAGTATAGTCCCGTTTTCAGGTTAGTGCTGAATTCAGGGCTGTGTTACAAATTTCTGTGTTTGCCCATACCTTACTTGGATGGAAGGAAGTTTCTCTGTTCACCTGTGAGAGAGGAGAGCTTTGAGCAGCCTGTCTGTCCCTGGAGGAGTGGTTTCAGCCCAGAAATGAGTAGTTTATTGGCCATTTTGGGCTAATTTCTATCTCTTTCATTTCCCTGTCATAAATACCATATTTGCCCGGTTTTGCACGCCGGGCAGCACTGGTTAGCTAGGGTAAAAGTATTCCCGGATCCACAAAGTCTCCTCTTCAATTTTTCCTTTGGAACTAGACAAACTTTCAACTTAAGCATTCAAGCCTTTCATTTCTCAGCTCGGCACTTGCTCAAAACTTATAGCAAGCACTTATAAACCCTAGCACTAGAACCTCCTGTACTCTACAGAAGGACAAGGCTCTCTATTCGACCTTACCAGCCATCCAATAAAACAGTTCACTGTACCTATCCAGGCATGTCCAAAGGGCAGTTTCAGGTGTACTCCCCAGTCCAACTGGTGAATCTGGGCATTTTGAGGCAATGTTACAACTACCTCATGTACACTGACAACCCCCTCCTCCTACCACCAAACACTAATGCATGTGAGAGATGCAGTTATACAGCCAAACTAGTGGCTAAGCTCTCTCAACTCAATACTGGATCAGACAGCCAAGAGGAGAAGGGAAATACTTGCATCACACCACCAGTCTTACATAGACCCATTAAACCAGCACCGGCAAAAAACACATAAATACACAAAAACATACTCGGAGGCTTTAAATAAAAATCTGCAAAACCAACAGAGACCTCCAAAGCAAACAACCAAGCAACCTCCACCCCCCCAACACAAACCATGAAACACATACTTCACAAAACCAGTGTGCCATGCAATCACAGCCCTTAATGCAAAATAACATACCCAACATACTAGTAATAGGTGACTCTATAGTCAAGCACACTGACGTCCCACTCACTAGGTTGAATAAGGAGAAGGTTACTGTTAGCTGCCTGTCAGGTGCCAGGATCCGCCACATAACACAAGCACTCAGGTCACTCCGTAACAAGTACAAATATGACTCTGTCATTGTCCATGCTCATGTGAATGACCTGAGCTGTACCTCCCTGGACTACATGAAAAGAGACATGGAAGAGCTAGCTGATCATGTAGCCCAGGCCGGTATGACCCTGACCATGAGCAGCGTCCTGCCCTCACCAAGAATGATACCACGGTATAAAGAAAAAATTCTCAATTTCAACAATTGGCTAAGTTTCTGGTGTCATTCAAAGGGGATCCAGTGTCTGTCTGCCTGGGATGACATGCTCGACAAGCCACGCTGCTTTGCTAGAGATGGCTTGCACCTGTCACCCTTAGGCTTTTGAATACTTGCCAAGGCTCTTACCACCCCCATAGTGCCTTTTTTAGGCAAGGCTCAAAAGACAAACCCACTGCTGTAAATAGCACAAGTAACAAAAAACTGAGGGTAATGCTTCTCAATGCCAGAAGTCTAAACCTCAAAATGCACGAACTCGAGGCACTCCTCAGTATGGAAAAAATCGATATATGTGCAGTAACAGAAACCTGGTTTAAGGCTCCAGAGACCACACCAGCACTACCAGCTTACAACTCATACCATACATTTCGGCCACAGAACCCAAACTAAAATACAAAAGGTGGGCGCGTATCCATACTCATCAAGGATACCCACACCTCCAGGCTAGTGGCACAGCACGATACATCAGAGATCATCCATGTACAACCAACAATGGGCAAAACTGCAATTCAAATTGTAGCTTGCTATAGATCACCCACCATGTCCCAGGACCCCCATTCCATGTTTCTGGAAACACTGGGAAACATAAAGGTCCTACCAAACACCATAATATTGGGTGATTTCAATTACCCAAACATTAACTGGGAGAACTACTCAAGTACTAACTCCCTTGCCCAACTTTTCCTAGAATTCATAAACTCAAATGCCCTGGTTCAACTGGTCAACACTCCCACCAGAGGTGACAACATATTGGACCTGGTCATCACCAACATGGGCGACCAGTATTCCACACCAGAGGTCAACCCCTCGCTGGTTAGATCTGACCATAAACAAATCACTTTGAATATCCATATTCCACCCCCTCCCCTGAACAAGAAAGCCACCATGAAAAACTTTTCAAAAGCAAACCTTACGTTACTTAAGACTGAGGTGGAAAGTTTCAAAGCCCCCATACTGAAGGATAACACTGTCCAAGCTACAAAATCCTTTACTAATGCATTCTATGGGCAGCCACAAGAATGCATGGATCGTGCCATCCCAAGCAAACCCAAGACTCACTCCTCCAAGATAAGGAAACCAGTTTGGTGGACTCCTGCCATAAACAAGCTATACAATAGAAGGAGGAAAATAGTACAGAAAAGAGTAAAATCTCAAGAAGGGAAGACATCCCTGATCAGTATCAGCAAGAAACTATGATCCCTCATAAAATCATCCAAGGCGAGCTTTGAAAGAAAAATTGCCAAGGACTCCAAAGATAACCACAAGGCATTCTTTAGCTATGTCAAGAATCTAAGTGGCAATGCTCAGTTCTGCTCGGAGTTAGTGCAGAATGGCACAAAATACACTGAAATGACCGATATTGCCAACATCCTGGCAGACAGGTTCAGTGCAAACTTCACCCCATCTCACCCCCAAAAGGACCCATAACCATACCAGAAGAATGTAGAGTCCCTGAAATCACTGACACTCAGTTTAAAACAGCCCTCTCCAAAGCCAAAAACTCAACATCAGTGGGACCGGACAGTGTCCCAGGCTGCATCCTACACAAGCTCAAAGATGAACTAACTCCTCACCTAAACACACTGTTCAACCTCAGCCTCTCCACAGGCTACATACCCATAGAGTGGCGCACAGCAACTGTTATCCCACTCCACAAAGGTGGAATCACAACAGACCCTAGGAACTATCGCCCTATAAGCCTGACTAGCTTGGTCTGCAAGGCTATGGAGAGCATCATCATGGAACTCATTAACAGAGACATTGGGAACCTCCAAACACTGGACCCTACCCAGTTTGGCTTTGTTAAGAGCAGATCATGCCTAATAAACCTGGTGGACTTCTTTGAGACAGTTACCAAGGCTATAGATGAGGGAAAGGTTGTACACACAGACTACCTAGACCTCGCTAAGGCCTTCGACACCATTCCCCATTCTGGTATTATAGACAGGCTCACCAGCCTGAACATAAACCCCTATGTCACAAGATGGGTTGCCAACTGGCTCACGGACGGAACCAACATGGTGACAGTTGCAGGAGCTAGGTCTGACTCTAAACCGGTTACAAGTGGTGGTCCCCAGGGCTCAGTCCTGGGACCCCTCCTGTTTGGCATATACTTCTCAGAGGTACAGGCAAGCGCAGGAGGACTATGGCTGACCAAGTTCACAGATGACTGTAAACTAGGGGTTATAATTGACTCTCCGGCTGACACAGACATCCTTCAAAAGGGTCTCACTGAAATGGATACCCGGTGTCAAAATCATGGCCTCAAGCTAAATGCCAAAAACTGCATAGTCATCCCCATTGGAAAAAAACAAAGTACCCACAAACTACCACATAGGTGGCAGTCCCCTAAAAACGGAAGGCGTAATAAGGGATCTGAGGACCCAAGTAGATAGTAATCTCACCTTTGATAATCACATTGCCAAAGTGGTTAGACAATCCTTCTACATGGCCCACCTAATCACAAAAGGGTTTGCATCCAGATCAAAAGAGGTCATTGTGCCCCTTTACTCATCACTCATCAGACCCATCATAGAGTACAACGCCCCATTTGGGATGTACCTTACAAGACACCTGCAACAGTTGGGAAGACCACAGAAGTACCTCAACAAGAGGATCAATGGCCTCAAACAGATGCCCTATGCAGCTCGACTGAAGAGACTCCAGCTGTACCCGGTTGCATGCCGCCTACTCAGAGGTGATCTCTGCCTGACATACAAGGCCATGTCCAACCCAGAATTGATGGACATGCTCCACCTAAAGAAAACCTTATCCTCTTGAGCCACACGCTCTAGGGATCTAAACCTTGCCACAACAATAAATAGGATGTGCTGGAGGGATAGATTCCTGTCCCAGAGACTTCCTATCTACATTAGGCAGAGCTCCTCACTAACACTCTTCAAAAGAAACCTTGATGAGTGGATGGGAAACAGAAAGTTTACCTCGGGGATCACTTCAGTGGGTCAGCTGGACAGAGGCACAGGGAACTAATCTAAGGGGACGGCGAAAGCCAACACATTCTGGCTAGGCTTATAAATGCTTTTGGGCAGATAGCCTAGCACCCACCTATGAACCTGTGAACCTATGATACCTCAACCTGTATTACTCAGCTCATGAAAGTTTGTCCATCTGAAATATAATTGCAAACAGCAGTACTGCCTGGTACTTGGGAATGCAGTTTCCAGTACTTCTTAAAGTCACAAACATACAGGCCTATCTGAAGTATATCCCCATTCATAGGTTCATAGGTAATTGCTAGGATAATGGCACAAGAGCCTTTACAAGCCTAGCCAATAATACCTAGCCTTTAGTTAAATACCCAGGATATGACAGTATTATATCTAAATTTTCCAGATATGGGATGAGGTAGTATCAGGGTAGTGGGACTTTGAATTTGGAGCCCCGAGTCATTTTTCCAACTGCCTCTGTCCATAAGGGACATTGTCAGTACCCTGGGAGTGAATTTACGGTTCCCCACCCAATTATCCAAATTCCTTTTGAAGAGCGTGAGGGATGGGCTTTGTTTTACAAAGATGTAAAGTTTATTTCATAGATGAGGTAGCCTTTGGGATATGAATCTGTCTCTCCAACAAATTTTGTTAGAGTCACAAATAAGGTTCAGGTCCATGGTATTCGTAACCCTTGTGTAGTTTTTCTTGTAAATATGTAACATTTTCATCAAAGCTGGATCAAAGAATGCCTTGTAGGTCAGGCATACGTCACGTCTCAATAAATTATATGAGATGGTGTATAGGGACAGGGCCTTTATTCAGTCTGCATAAGACATGTGTCTTATGTTTTGTATTTATTTTAGCAAGAAACCTCTAAGGTCACCCCATTTGGTGTATGTGCCTGGTTAGATACATGCAGAATGGAGCATTGTACATGAGTACAATGACATTATGACTTCCTTTGATCTTGATGCCATGCCTTTACTTATAAGTTGAGTCACACAGAAGCATTTTCTCACTACCATAGCTACCTGGTAGTTACAATTTAGGTTAATATTTATCTGTGTTCCTATGTCCCTTACCACTGAGTCACCTTTTAGGGCTGTGCTATCAATATTATAGTTTGCAGGAATATCTGATTTACTGAAGGATATGATTATGCATTTTTTTAGCAATTAGTCTCAGACTGTGGTTTTGGCATAAGTCGTTTGTCATTTTTAGGCCTGAGTTTAGGATTCCACCATCATTTGGGGATTCAATGATTGCTCCCAGCTTACAGTTTTTGGCAAACCTGGTGAGCCAGAGTCCCTCAACATTGGCCTTAACTTCATAAAAGTATATACCAAACAGGAAGGGTCCCAACACTGAGTCCTGTGGGACACCACTAGTAACAGGTTTCTTACTGGAGGTGGATTCACTTATCTGGACAACATATGTCCTGCCAATGAGCCAGTGTGCTATACATCTGACAATGGTATAGTTATCTATCTGATGAGGGGGGTTAGTTATGCCTAACTCAGTAAATTTATCTGTGATTCCAGAGTGGCAGATTGTGTCAGGTCTAGATAATTAGTGGGCACTGTCTTACCCTCATCCATGGCCTTGCTGACATATTCAAGAAAGTCTACCAGATTGTGCAGGCCACATTGGATCTGGTCCAGTGTTTAGAGAGTTCCTATGTCATTATTGATCAGGTCTATGACAATTTGATTCATGGCCCTGCAGATAAGACTGATCAAGCTTATGGGTTTGTAGTTTCTTGAGTCAGTTGATGGCAGCACCTTATGCAGAGGGATGACTGTTTCATTCATCCATTCCTCTGAGACAAAGCCCCTCCAGAAGCTGTGGTTAAAGAAGGTTTCTAGTGGCCCTGATAGATCCTCTTTTAAGCTATTTAAGAAGCATACTAGAATACTGTTGGGACCCATGGAAGCTGTGTTTCTGGCTTTAGCGAGCACAGTTCCTTCATAATGACTGGTAGGGGGATGGTTGAGTGTATTTCTTTGGGTGTCGTAGGTGGTGATTGGGTGAAAAGTTTGAACTGAACTTGTTGGCCAGCAAGTTTGCTATAGTTTAAGGCTGGGTGTAGGTGTTGCCATTCCTGATTATCTTGGCACATTGCTGAGCATTTCCCCTGAGGTTACAACATAATTAAAAATGCCTTATGGTAGTCTTTCACCTGAGAGGCTATCTTTGCCTCATAGTTTGCTTTGGCAGATTTGGCCAGCTGTCTTATTTGTTTGTTTAGACAGGTCAATGTCTTTTTGCACTGTTTTGTCCGTTCCTTCTTGGCTTTGGAAAATATTTTTTTTTTCTTTTTGTTGAATAACCTATTTATACTAGGGGATCCACCAGAGTAGTTTATTTTTGCCAGTAATCATAGGTTTGACTTGGACAGGTATTGCTGCTTCTATGCAGCAATGAATGTGGTTATACAGTACTATTTTGTACTGCTCAGAGTAGGGCTCAGTGTCTTCTGGGTACAGAGGGGCTTGGAAGTTTGTTAAGCCGTCACTTAGATTGAGGTAATTAGCATTAGCAACGTTATTAACAGGTTTTAGAGTTTGAAGGGAGTTCTAGGTTAGTTTTAATACTATAGGAGATCATTTTGCTGTCAGACCTTACCAGGGAGGAGTTAATGCATGGGAAGGAGCAGCATCACCTCATGTTCATAAGTATAGTATGCAGGATATTTGCACTTCTAGTTGGGGAGCTAACTAATTGCTCCAGGGTGTTTGTGTTGGTGAAGTCCATAAACCTCTGAACAAGTGAATTATGGGTCGTATATGTCTCCCATTTTATGTTGGAGTAGTTAAACTCACCCATAAGTATGGTATTAGGCTCATGTTAAGACATTCAAGTAGGTTTAGGTAGGAGGTATGATTCTTCAGACTCATGTTAGGGGATCTGTAGACTGCAAGGCTATGATAGAGGTTGCACCTGTGGTTAGTTGGGCATGAAGCAGCTCAAGTGAGTAATTTTGTTGGACCAGTCTAGCAGTGAATTTATCCTTTATGAACACTGAGACACCTATTCCCTTTGATCTATCCTGAGTTGAGAAAGAGGATAGAAATGTACAAAATCATTGAAGCTTTTGATAGCTGTGGTACTTTTCATGGTTCTGAACAATGTTTCCATGACTGCACATATGTCTACATTATCCAGGGTGAAGAGTGCCTTCAGGGATGCAGATTTTTTAATTTAAACTCCTAGCATTGAGCAGCAGTAGCTTTAGATAGTCATGAGTGATTTTTATCAACTTGGCATGACCAGAAATGGCACTATGGAGATAGATATAGTTTTTACTAGTATCCAGGTGACAAGTGCAAACCATCTCTGGCAAAGGATTGTGGTTTCTCAGTCATGTCTCCCCATGCTGACAGATATTGGCTCTCCTTGTTGTGATACCAGAAACTAATCCAGTTGTTAAAGGCAATCATTTATTTATTTATTTTTTTTTCTGCTGGTACTGCGGCATCATTGATGAAGGTAGGATGCTACTCAAGGCTGGATTCATACCTGCCTGGGACACATATTCAGAGAGCTCCAGCATGTCTCTATTCATGTAGTCCAGTGAGGAACATCTTAGGTTGTTTATGACCACATGGAGTATGACCATGTCAGACTACTACTTATGATTTAAAGACCTAAGTGCTCGTATGATCTGGAAGATCCTCACTCAAGACAAACAGCTCATTGTGATCTTCACCTTGCTTAGTCTGGTAATAAGGTCATCAGTATGTTTTACAATAGAATCTCCAATAACTAGAATGCTTGGCTCTGTGGTGTTATACCTTATGGGCTTGAAAGTAGGGATTCTATCATTTTCAGTGTTATGTGTTGTGTGAGATACTGTCTTTTTTGAGTGCACGGGGCAACTGAGAGATGTTTTTAAGAGGTACTGGCGGTTTGAGTAGATTACAAGTGAGTACCTCCACATATGTGGGTCTATGTGTTTGTTTCTAGTGTTGGTATTGAATGTTTTGGGTATAATGCTGACAGCCTGGTCTGCATTTATGTGTGTATGTAAGAGCTTTGACTCCATGACATTGTTTATCTACATCCCTCACACACTTGTTTGCATGTTCTAAAATTAAATGGTTGTCAGTGAGCACAAGGCAGTTATTACACTGCCTCAGTGCGCTCATATTCACCAGGCCAGAAACAGAATTTACAGGGAAGGGCATATTCATTATACTAGATCCTTAGTAGATAGGAAGGAGATATGAAGGAGTAGGGGAGAGTCACTTAAACGTCTAAATGAGAGTGTTTAGTAGTATATTATTACATGACCTACAGTAGTGCTGCCCTCTGCACAAACTGGCAGCTCTTTGAGCAGCAGTGAACAGTGGGATACTATGGAGAGCATTTCTTATAGAAGATGTTACACTGGAGAGGTTTACTTAAAGTACAGGGCACTGGTAACTTCATTTGCACAGGCCTTTACACCACAAGGATGAAAGACATTTACACAGTTAAGCCCTCAGGCCAACAGATAAACATACAATAAGCCTTCTACCAGTAGTTTCCAACGTGGATGGGTTAAATCATCTCTCTGCTCCCACCAGAGTTCAGAAAAAAAGCTTTTAATGTGAAATGAACTATTTTGAGCTCAAGTGCAGTAACAAATGCTTTACACCAAAAGGCAGAATTCCTGCAGCATCAGAAATACTTGGAAACAAGTTTACAAACACTGGAAAAAGTTTGCAAATACAGAAACATATTCAAATGTAGAACTTCTACAAACACTGAAAGCTTTGCAAAACTTAGAAATATTTTGGTAAACTCAGGTGAACTTTGGCAAACTCAGAACAGGTTTAGCAGTATCAGAGGAGGTTAGGAAATGTCAGAATACTGTTAAAACAGTCTAAGAGAGTACAGCATCAAACAGATTGTGTTTCTTTAAAAATTGCATACTGAAAACAATGATAAATTAAAAAAAAAATCAATATATGCAGAACGAAATTGTTAAATAACACTGAGACAGAGCAAGTGCAAAACAAAAAAATACTTATATCAGCTCCTCAGATTGTTTCAGATGAAACCAAGGTCTTGTAGTCACAGAGTCCAAGCCAGGTACATGGAAACTCTGAATAAATGAATGCAGAATTATCTCTAATGACCATTATTGTAAAGATTGACCAAATCAGCCATGTAAAAAAGTGCTTCATTATATTGTATAGACAATGCTATGCCCAGCCCTGACACAAAAAGGGAGACAAGATACAGTGATGAAAATTCTGAGGGTGAGGACTAGATTCTCACTGTTCTCAGGCTTAATGTGGGTGTACCTCTAATGTCCCCTACCTATCCCCAATCATAGTGTCCCTCAACCTTTTCTATCACCATCCCTGTCTGCCTTGTATGTCTTCCCTGCTTCCTTGCCTACCCTACTTATCTTACCCTCACATTCCTAAACCCCTTCTCCAACATTCTTTTCTCTTTGAAAGTAAAAAAACAAAAAATAAAGGGCATCCTCCCCACAAAAAACAAGAAAGAAATAATGACCACATACATCACTCTCCACTTCACCTATGATTTAGTACAAATGTCTCTAAAACATTATTCTGTTGTTGTCACCAATCCTTGGTGTTGTGACAGTCCATATTCATCGATGTCTGTCTACTGTTTTACATTTATGTTATGAAGAAGTGAATAGCTATGCTTCTTTCCCACTATCTACCTAGACATTCCTCTACTCTTTCCCCTGTGTCCTCCCCACAGCATGGCCACCCACCCCATTTTCACCACTTTCCTATCAACCCCTTCTTCACACATTTAATCTAGTAAAAACATAAAGTCACGCACAACACACATGACTAGAAATGGCCCATAAAATGCCTTCACTTTTTGTCCTGAACATTTGCGGAGAGTTTGGCATCCCACACCAATGAAAAGTAATTGCAAATGGTTGTTCATGTTATAAGGGGCTTGTCAGCTGTCATTACCACAGTATTCTGGTTATCCTCATGCCAAGGGTGCTTAAACATGCAGTATTGTTGGACTACAGAGTAAAGGCAGAACTAAGGCAATACTTTGCAACAGTTGCTATAACAGTTATTTAACTAGTGAATGAGATGATGTACTTCCTTTGTGGAGTGCTACTCTAAATCAGTTGTTTGAATATTTCTTTTTTGGCCACAGCATCAAGGGTTTAATTCCAGATGTATGCCACATTATTCCTTACTGTGATGTTATACTTCTATTATATGCTTAATGAAATACATCTTATTTTTTATCCAGTTGTGACCTTTCATGAAAATAGATTGAATACTGTGACAAAGAAGCATTTGCAAACACATTCATACCCATAAAAAAGAATTATTAAACCACCCTTATTCAACTCGTGTCGTATTCATGTTTTTCATCATCTACATCTTCTTGATCCCCAGAGCCATGAGTTAATGATACAGAGCATAAGATATTAATAAGACACAACATAAAGGTGTGCATTAAAGACCCATAACACCAACCTTTGATATGTCTCTTTTCCATCTCTCTTTATCTTCACCCTTTCTCCCTCGCCTCTTTTTACTGCTGACTATTCACTAGGTTGATGGTTGTAAAGTTCATCCTATGGCATTTTCATGTTGGTATTACTTTGCTGAAAGCTCATACATACATTTTCCATTAGTGTAATACAGTCCCTAAAATTGTGTGACTTTTAAATGCATGACAGAATTTCCTTTATTATGCATTGAGGTAATGACCAATGCTATGTAATTTTCTATCTTGACAAGGGTTCAAATACAGCTGTAACTAAAACTCCTACTGCTTGTTTTTATAAGTCTCTTTCATGTGTATGTGTTGCCTATGTACCTGTCTACCACTTTCTGTTTTATCAGTTGTAGTCTTCAGCATTGCATGAGTTCTAGCAACAAGCAAGTGTACTATGTGATGCTAAATGGCATATTGCAAAAAGTGCTGAGCTTTTGCCTTATACTGTGTTGGCACAGTTAGCTTAGTGCAAATACCAGTGCATCTGTTGTGTTATACTAAAATAGGCTTAAGGTAATATACTGTCATACAGTTACTCTTCCAGATGTAGCAAGCTGCTCTATATCACATAAAGTGGAAGGGAGGCTACAACTGATATAAGTGTAATGAACACTGCTTCCTACCTAATGCCTTTATTCAACATATTCTCTTACAAAGTGTGATTGAGGTATGTGCTCTTCTGTGGTGAGCTAAGATAATCGACCTGTCTGTAAAGTTTTATTTCTGCTGTCAAAAGTTCAAATGCTGACATATGTCATACAGTAATGTTTGTTCTCTATAGTAATATTACTTGTGTAAGCATGTGCTACATCTGTTATCAACAAAACACCATCCTCATGTCAGCATCATGTTTCCAATTCCCTACACCTTCTTCAACCTGATATATGAGGAAGTATTAGTCATTGTCACTCCTGCACCTACTCTGTCCATATATCAATCACTTCATGGTACAGAGCAGGACACATTTTGAATGAGGAAACACTTAATACGAACACACCATAAAGATGTTTATAAATCTTGTAGAAGAAATGTAACCAGTCAACATGGCAGAGCTAAACACTTTAATATATCGTAAAAAATGTAAAAATAACAGAACATTAAAAGAAAGATGAGTGCTTTCATGCTTGAACTAGGTGCTTCCTCAGATCTGTCTATAAATAAATGTGCCATAACACAAACTCCTATGTGTCTCTCTGTCTTTGTGTTCTTTATTAGCTTTTCTGTCTCGTCACACTATAGTGTAACAAATTTAGTAGGTTGATGGATAAATTGTTCTTCTTATGTCATTTGGCTACTGTCTTTACTGTGAGGAAGCTTAGTGCTCACACTTGACAAGACATCCTGCCCTATACACGTAATTAGGATATGCGCTGCGTCATAATAATTATTTCAAAATACATACCTTCCTTTTCATGTGTCACAAAGTGAACACCCAATTGACTTGTAATTTTCCTTGAAGCATGACTGAAATATAATATATATAAAAGTTCATTCATTAGGCATTACTGACACAATTTGGGCTATCAACATACATAGGATAGGCCTTCCTATGTAGTGCTGAAGTCATGATCAAAATTAATTGTAACAATCACATTCTGGCACCATTTGTAAAATTATCTCCATACTGTACTTGAACTCTGCTTCACCTCTACTTTTTCATTTAACTCACTGCACTTGTACCTTCCACCATGCAGAAAGTTAGAGGACTGTTGGAATTCTCCACTCAGTCCTGTCCAGAGTGCTGATGGCCACAGATTGCCACTAATCCTGCTTGCACTACAGAAGGCTGACCAAATTAAATGTTTTACTTTGTTTTTTCAGCAGTGAACCTGGTTTGCTCCTCGCCAATGTTGTGCAAATGCAATCACAACAATTCATTTTGAAGAAAGCTTTTTCCCTCACATGTCAAAGGTAGAGCACAACATGCAAAGTTTATATCTGCAAGGAGCTTTTTAAATATTTTTACACAAAACAGATCCGCTCTACATTTAATCGCAATCAGACCCATTTCTATCTGCTCCTTTTTTGTGCAAAGTTTGGCAGGGAACACCACTGAACACTGCTACTTCACATTCCAAGTTCAACACCTCAAATTAGAATCACAAATGCACTAATACTTTGTCAACATCTATGCCAATAGATTTCTCAGCAATGCACTTTAGGAAGAGAATTTGAAAACCTGTAAGTATTGCTCCCCCATGTTATTACTTCATTGCATTGAAATGGCTTACTGCACTCAAGTGAACTGCACTGATTAGTGTGGTTGATTGTTCTGTACAATTTGATCTGCACTGCTACACTTACACTTGTAAATGATACATAACCACGTAGAGCCTTGGCACACATACTTCATCATTTCTTAGCCTTGCTGCTTTGGAACATTTAGGATTGTTTTGTATTAACAGTGCCCATTGCCCATTGGTGAGCAGATACCACTACTAACAACGGTAGCATTCAATAATGTTTACATACCACCATCCTTACCTGATGAATCATGCATATGTGTGTTTCACAAATGTGCGTGTGTTTGTGTGTGTGTGTGTGTGTGTGTGTGTGTGTGTGTGTGTGTGTGTGTGTGTGTGTGTGTATCATCTACACTACATCATGTAAAACAGGCACATGTCAAGTTTCAGTTCTGCAATATAAATTAATAACAGCATAGTTGACCTAAGTCAGCAGTATGTATTTATTATTGATCAAAGACGAAGGAGGTCAGATCTCTTCCCAAGCACCCTAATACAACCTTCAGGTCTGGCAATAGAGCCCTTTACAGCATGATTAGAGCCAACCTAAAGAATGCCATCAAAGAGACTAAACAGCCTATAAAAAGAAGACAGAGGACCACTTTACCAACAAGAACCCACATTGACTATGGCAGCATATTCAGCCCATCACTAATCATAAAAACAGTAACTGTATGACTGTTAATGGGATGCCCTGATGTCAGAGGAACTTAATTATTTCTTGACCCATTTTGGAAACAGCAGAGGCAGTCACACCTAGGCCCCAGCAGATAGGCCACAGCAGACTCATTTCATCTATATCAACCTCCTACAACCACACCTTCACAGTAGAAGAGCATGATGTAAGGCATATACTCAAAGCGGTTAATCCAAAAAAGGCAAAAGGATAGGTGCTGAAGGAATGTGCAGACCAGCTCTGAGGGTTCTTTACAAATATTTTCAACATGTCTCTATCTAAGTCTACTATTCCATATTGTCTGAAGCCTACTACAAACATTGCACTGCCAAAGAAACCTGTCATTATCAGTCTCAATGACTACCATCCATTGGCACTTACTCCAGTCATTATGAAGTGTTTCAAATAACTGGTCCTGAGACACATCGAGAACATGCTCTCAGTCATCTCTGGTACACAACAATATGCTTATAGAGCAAATAGGTCTATGGAAATACCATATTCACTGCCTTACACAGTATACTTTGCCATCTTGAGCAGTAGGGGAGCTATGTGAGAATGCAGACTTTAGTTCAGCTTTTAATACAGTTATCTCAGATACACTGGTCAATAAGCCCACTGGCCTAGGACTTTCACAGCTTGCCTGCTGTTGGATTAAAGATTTTTTGACAAACCATCCTCAGATTGTTAGACTAGGCCCATACCTATCCTCCACTCTCATGCTAAACACTGGAATGCCACAAGATTGTGTGCTGAGCCCTCATTCTGTATAATCTTTAAACCCACGACTGTGCCCTCTCTCATTTTACTAATACCAACATTAAGTCTGTGGATGACACAACAGTTGTTGGACTTATTTCAGGAGGAGATGAGTCAGCATATAGATATGAAGTTCAAAAACTGACAGCATGATGTATTGAGAACAACCTTGCCCTGAACTCCGCCAAAATGAAATAACTCATAATAGACTTCCCAGAGGCATATCACAGATCACAACCTAATATACATCAATGGAGACTGTGTGAAAGGGGTTCCTGTCTTCAAGTTTCTTTGCATACATGTAGCAGAAGATCTGTCTTGGTCCATAAACACCTCAGAGGCAGTCAAGGAGGCACAGCAGAGGCTCCATTTCCCAAGTATCCTCAGGAAAAACAACCTCCAGGAAAAGCTACTGGTGTCTTTTTACTGCTGTTTTATTGAAAATGTGCATACATACTATATGTCTATGTGGTATGCCATCAGCTCAATGGCAGACAGGAAGGGCCTTCAAAGGATCATTAACTCTGCCCAGAAAATCATTGTCTTCAGGTTGCCTTCTATGGAGGAACCTTCAGTTCTCACTGCCCCTGCAGGGCCACCAACATCTTGAAAGACCCTTCCCACGCTGGACATCACCTGTTTGAGCTGCTGCATTATTTTAGATAGTTCAGGTTCATTCCTTCATGGACAAACAGGCTTAAGAACAGTTTCTATCCCAGAGCCATACAGGAACTGAATAATGATAAATACTCAAATTAGTGACTTTGAGCAGTACAAATAATAGTCATTTTGTGCTATAAGGTATATGTTTACATTCTTTTACACCTTATTTTATTCTTTTCATGAGCAATACACCCAAGTGCAATAACTTAGTTGTTTCAAATGTATTGTATTGCAATATATTGTATTGTATTGCATTGTATTCTTTTTATTTATTCATGCTCATTGTATATGAATGCACCTCAGGATTGCTACAAATTTTATTGTACTTGTGCAGTGACAATAAAGGAATCTTATCTTATCAGAAGATTGCAGTTATTCCTGCATATCAATTTGTAAGCTTTTCCACAAAAAGTTCAACAGCACAATATCTCCTCTGACACAGAAAAAGAACCTAGTCCTTATGCACACTGCCCTCTCACACTATAGCAGTCACAGTTTTTCAGTGGCACTTGAATTAAGCACTGCATTCTCTAGATTGTGTAACTTGGTAGATGGGGGGGGGGTTCTAGTCTCACAAGTCATCTTGTCTGTTTAAAAGATGTGTACAGTGTCAGGTAAGTATGATCTTGTGTTCTGCTGACCTCACTCAACTAACAGTTGGGGAGACACTTTTATATGGGGTGGGGGGTGAGTCCACATCAATGACAGACCCTTCTCCAAACATCATCTTCTGTACTACACAACAGTGATGTCATCCTCTAGAAAGTGCAGCATCACACTGTGGAAGTTAGACCTCTGTGGTGGTGCTTGCATTAAGTACTGTACTTTCTAGATAGGTATGGAGTTATAATCTCACAGCAGTCAAATTGTGTGTGTGGGGGGACACAGCATCACTGGAGGATTCATTTAACAGCTGTGCTCATTTGACTCCCACTCAGAAGAAACATTTACATGTTCAGATGAATCCCACATCCCCTTTTACCCTCTTCCACAAACACATACTATCTGCAACACACTGATGAATAATTCCTTCAAAAATGCACTTTCACACTACTAAAGTCAGACATCTACTGTGGCACATGCACGTAATGCAATTGCATGTAGATTGTGTCAGTAGATAGGTAAGGAGTTGGAAGACAACAGTGAGAACCTCATGATTGTGTGTGAATGTAAATGGATTGCAGGAGTGTCATATACCTGTTAGTGCTGACAACCATTAGAATCCTACATGTCCGTTGCAGTCATTTTTCTACTTACATCTCCCTTGCAAGACACAGCTGATGTCATCCTTTCATTGATGCAGTCTGGCTTACATGAAGTTATACTTCTTCTGTGACACATACCTATAATTCACTTGTGTATAGATTGTATCAGATAGGTAAGGAGTCAAAGCACAAGACTGTCTGCCTTCTGTCTGTGTTTCTTTCTTTCACTGTGGAGAAAAGGACACCATATGTGTATGTATGTATGTATGTATATATATATATATATATATATGTATATATGTATATATATATATATATATATATATATATATATATATATATATATGTATATATATATATATATATATATATATGTGTGTGTGTGTGTGTGTGTGTATATGTATGTATCTATATATATATATATATATATATATATATATATATATATATATATATATATATATAAATATAACTGCGGTGGTGGTGCTGCGGTAGCGTTGTCGCCTCACAGTAAGACGTTGTCCTGTTCGATTCTCAGCTAAAGCATCTTCTTTGAGGAGACATGCGTGAATGGGCGTAGCTTCGTTGAAGGTTGTGCGTCAGAGCTGGCAACTTGGCACGTAAAAATCTACTGCCAATCATTAGCAGACCGGAGTTCTGCTGTGGCGACCCCTAACTGGGAAAAGCCGAAAGACACAACAACAATAACATAATGGATATCTACACAGTCCACTTGTGCCATACAACCAGTTTTTGTGGAAACATCAATGTAATACATTGAAATGTGCAGTGTCACAATTTTTAAAAAATCTTGAGTTTGCTTGTGTTTCAGCAAACATTGTTTAGCATTTGATATTAGGTATATAATTCAAATCCTAACATTTCTGCTTTCACTCATTGTACATGTTGTTAACAGTGTTGACACCTACATGTGCTATATCCATGTGTAGACCTCATTTCTTCTTAGAAGACTTTATTCTAATTTTAATTTTGAAATGCTGTATTCAGACTTATGCTGTCATTTTCCTACCATACCGTTACGTTCATTGTGAATCTCGTATAACTTATTTGTATATTGCATTGCCATATTCTAACGTATAACTCGTTTTACAAACTAATGTGTATTTGCAGATTGTGTGAGGATTGTGTAACTTGGTATTTGCCTTGAGTGGCTTGCTTAGGCTAGACCCCAGAAATGGTATACTACCTTAGAGCACCATAGGTTTGTTGTTTAAATAAGGTCTCCAGGGCCGTTACTTTTTGTGTTGGCTTACCTACTTCAGTGGTTCATGCCCTTATACCAGCACCAGATTCCTGAGGCCTTGCATTGGCTTGCTCAAACCCCACCCCACTTTTACCAGTGCAATTTGGCTGTATTATCAGGTCTCCCTTCTTGGTCTAGCTGTGAGAATGCGTTGTCTCAGCAGGGCATCTGTGTATGCCTATCCACTTGCTCTAACGGACATTTGCCAGACCATCTTTTCCTCGAGTAGTTTCAATGTCCCTGCCTGGTAAATGGTGCCACATGGAACTCCCTATGTAGCCCATAGTCTACCACTACAATTTAAATAGCCTAACTTCTTGGCCTGCCTCTAGGACTTGGGTGGAAAATGCAAACTTACAAGTTGTGATTGTCAGTACATATCAAATGCCCCATGCTAGCATTTCCCACTCACTACTCCCCTGGGTCTTCTGTGTAACATGTACATAGGAATTAGTCAGTAGATTGATTATTCCCCAAACTTTGGTTTAGTTTAATTTTGGTGGTTTATTTTGTGATTTCTGCTCGCTACATCCCCGGGCCATATGTTTGAAAATTACAATTACAAGCAGTGTGTTGACTGATTATTTTCCACACTTTGGTTGTAACTTTGGGGTTTTTTAGAGCACCACTTGCATGCCACTCATATATTTTGTGCAGGCGATCCCTGCTCGCTACGTCCTTGGGTTTTCTGCATTTAATTAACAGAATGTAATATGTGTGGGTGTTCTCTGCAACACTATCTCCATTCTGCTCAAATCAGGATCCCTGTTTCCTTTTATGTGATTATAGGGAAGGCAAGCTATCCTGTTGTTAGACTAGTAGTAGGTCGTGGAATACACCATTTTTCCTGCCATTTTTGTATTACTTTGAGTAAGGCTTGGTCAGGCATGGCATTTTTAGATTATCTGAGTAATTGAGCAACAGATACCGAGCCGTGACTGCATTCGCCGATCATTTACTATTACCACATTAGTATCTGCTGCATAATGTACCTACTGTTGTTGCCTCTACATTGTTTTAAATATTCAGCACTATGTGATGCTTATATGTATATCTGCTGCACTTATATTTAACCGTGGTATTTATATAAGTGTGCTCTATGTCATATTGAGTTAATCTGGGACACTTATATGGTATTTTATCTGTACAACCTTGCATATCACAGTATATTAGCAGCTCAAACCTACTCCTCTCAGATAGTGCTCTGCATGCTCACCTTTATCTCCTGCTGTTACCAACCTCCCTTCCTAATGTACTTGCATTCTTCTCTCCCCACCTACACTTTCTCATGCTCATGCTCATGCCTATTCTAGCCTCCAGCCTCTCCCTCTATCTCTCCTGATTTCCTAGCTTGTTCTTTAAGTATTACTTTTGCCTCCCCTCTCTCTTATTAAATTACTAAACAGGTTTTTTTCTCCATTACAGCTTACTACATCTTGCCCTCCCATTCTCCCAAGGAGTTTCCCCCTCTCACCACCTGGAACTTTTCGACCCATGACAACCAAATAAAACCAAAAGGGTTCCTAAAACAGAAGGATAAGAATCCTGCTGCTGCTTAACGTTATACCAGTGTACATGCTTCAGCTTTCGTGTCTTTTCTCTGCTTTTGTAGTCTTCCTAGGGTTGTGCCCCTCCATGTGTTGCTAGCAGCCTGCCCCCATTCACCATATTCTCCCTCTTCTCTCTTCAGCTGCATTTTACCTAGGTCTGCCACTAGGTGGCAGTGTAAAATCTTCCTTCCCTGCCATAACCTCCAGTGCTCTAGGTTTGAGTTAGGCTTTCCCCCTCTATACTTAGTGTTTAATATTCACTCTGTAGCTCACTCTCTGCATTGGTTACAGTCCACTTTTACCCCAATAACCATTGTATTCCAGCCTTCCCTTACCTGTGCTGTCTTATTTCCTTACTGCTAGACTTCCAGTTTCACTGATTGTTCCTGTAGACTTCCTCCTCTCTCAGCTCTTCCCTCTCCATTCGCCCTGTGGGCTCACTCCACTCCCCTACCCTGCCCCCAATTCTCACCTGCCCCAGCACATCTACATTTATAGCTCACTAACCACTCCCACCTATAACCTGCCTATCAGACTAGGTCCCTCCCTCCCTCCACACCCTATCCCTATCCTCAGCCTGTTGTCTTACATCCACCCACTGCCCACTGCTTCACTCATCCTCCACCCTGCAATATCCCTGTTTATACATCCTCTCACAAACTATTGTAACTACACTTCTCATATTTATTAACTGTCTATCATCCTACATATCCCTCTGACTTAACTGACATCTATCACCTATCATGCAAACAAAAGCTGCTTATGCTCTACTACCCTTATTTCAAAGCCTAATCCTCTTCTACCTACTCTATTATACTAGTCTCCCAGACTTTCTGTACTCTCCTCCCTTTCACACAACTGCAATATACATTAAAAAAGACTCTCCCTCTTCTACCCAAGCCTCCTCCACCTCTACAAACATAATCAATCTTTCCTATTTCAAAGGAAGCTCTTCCCTACTCCTAGTAAACCACTTCCCATACCCACAAAGCTAACCTCATTAGGTTCCAATACCCACACCTGTGACCCATTAGAACATAGATACATATCCATTCTCTACTCAAAATTAGTCACCCTCCTCCTCTACTCTGGAGACATACACCCTAACCCAGGGCCTTCTCACAACTCCACCTCCAAACCAAATTCACATAGCTCTCCCCTCCCCAACAAATCTCTTCTCCTTGCTACACACAATGGCAGAAGCCCTTATAATAAAATATCTGCCTTTCATGCCTGGTTTTCCCATAACAAACCTGATATTCTCTCTATCACAGAAGCCTGGTTAAAACCACACATAGAAGATACAGAAATAAAGCCCCCAACTATAAACCTATAAGAAGTGACAGAGCCCAAAAGAAAGGTAGAAAAGTAGCCTTACTTTTAGGTTCATAGGTTCATAGGTTTATAGGTAGGTACTAGGCTATCTGCCTGAGGGCATTTATAAGCCTAGCCAGAGTGTTTCGGCTTTTGCCGCCCCATTGATTAATTAACTGACCCTCTGTCAAGCAGAGCCAATGAAGTGATCCCAGGGGTGTATTTTCTGTTACCCATCCACTCATCAAGGTTTTTCTTGAAGAGTGTTAGTGAGGGGCTCTGCCTGGTGTAGATAGGAATTTTGTTTCAAAGCATGGGGAGTCTCTGTGACAGGAATCTATCCCTCCAGCATGTTCTATTTATTGTTGCAGCAAGGTTTAGCTTACTAGAGTGTGTGACTCACAGTGACTTGGATTTCTTTAGGTTGAGCATGCCCATCAATTCGGAGTTGGACATGGCTTTGTAAGTCAGGCAGAGATCACCTCTGAGTAAGCGATATGCCACTGAGTACAGCCGGAGTTATATCAGTCGGTCTGCATAGGACATAAGTAATCCTCTTCATGATGTACTTTTGTGGTCTTTCCAGCCATTGGAAATGTCTTGGGAGGTACATCCCAAATGGGGCATTGTACTCTATGATGGGTCTGATAAGTGATGAGTAGAGAGGCACTATAACCTCTTTATTTCTAGATGTGAACCCTTTAGTAATTAGATAGGCCACACAGAAGGATTTCCTAACTACTTTGGCAATATGATTGTTAAAGGAGAGATTACTATCTACCTGGGTCCCCAGATCTCTTATTACCCCTTCTGTATTAAGGGGGCTGCCACCTATGTGATAATTTGTGGGTGATTTGTTTTTCCCAAATCGGATGACTGCATTTTTTGGCATTTAGCTTGAGGCCATGACTTTGACACCAGTTGTCCTTCTCAGTAAGGCCATTATGGAGGATGTCTATGTCAGCCGGAGAGTCAATTATTGCTCCCAGTTTGCAGTCATTGGCGAACTTGGTTAGCCATGGTCCTCCTGTGCTTGCCTGTACTTCTGAGAAGTATATGCCGAACAGTAGGGGTCCCAGGACCGAGCCTTGTGGGTCACCACTTGTGACGGGTTTAGAGTCGGACCTGTAGCCTGCTATTCTTACCACGTGAGTTCTGTTTGTAAGCCAGTTGGCAACCCATCTTGTGACGTAGGGGTTTATGTTCAGGCTGGTGAGTTTTCTAAAATACCTGAGTGAGGAATGGTGTCAAATGCCTTGGCGAGGTCAAGGTAGGCTGTGTGAACCACCTTTCCCTCATATATGGCCCTGATGACTGTCTCAAAGAAGTCAACCAGGTTTAGTAGGCATTATCTGCCCTTAACAAAGCTGAACTGGGTCAGGTCAAGTGTTTGGAGGTTCCCAATGTCTTTGTTAATGAGTTCCATGATGATGTGCTCCATAGCCTTGCAGATCAGGCTAGTCAGGCTTATGGGGCGATAGTTACCAAGGTCAGTTGTGGCCCCTCCTTTGTGGAGTGGAATAACCGTTGCTGTGCACTATTCTATGGGCACATGGCCTGTGGGGAGGCTGAGGTTGAACAGCATGTTTAGGTGGGGGGGTTAGTTTGTTCTGTAGTTCGTGCAAGACACATCCTGGGATACCATCTGGCCCCATTGATGCTGCATTTTTGGCTTTTGAAAGGACTGTTTTCACCTGTGCATCTGTGATTTCCAGGTCACTGCACTTTTCTGGTATTGTTGTGAGCCCTTTTGTAGGTGAGGGGGGGTGAAGTTTGCACTGAATGTATCTGCCAGGATGTTGGCAATATCAGTAGGTTCAGTATATTTTGTGCTATTTTGCACTAGCTCAGAGCATATCTGTGAGATGCCACTTAGATTCTTGACATAGCTAAAGAAGGCTTTGTGGTTATCTTTTGAATCCCTGGCTATTTTTCCTTCAAAGTTAGCCTTGGATGATTTTATGAGGTACCTTAGTTTCTTACTGATACTGATCAGGGATGTCTTTCCTTCTTGGGATTTACTTTTTTTCTGAAGTAGTTTCCTCCTTTTATTGTATAACCTGTTCATGGCATGGGTCCACCAGACTGGTTTCATTCTCTTAGGGGAATGAGTCTTGGTTTTGCTAGGGATGGCATGATCTATGCATCATTGTAAGTGCTCATAGAGTGCATTTGTAAAGGATTCTGCATCTTGGGCAGCATTATCCTTTAGTGTGAGGACTGTGAAACTTACCACCTCTGTTTTAAGTAAGGTGAAGTTTGCTTTAGAAAAGTTTTTCACTGTGGTTACCTTGGTTGGGGGTGGTGGTGGAGTGTGGACATCCAGAGTGATTAGTTTATGGTCTGATCTAACCAGTGACAGGCTGACCTCTGGTGTGGAACACCTGTTGCCCATGTTGGTGATGACCAGGTCCGATATGTTTTCACCTGTGGTAGGGGAGTTTACCCGCTGATCCAGGGCATATGAGTTAATAAATTCCAGGAAGCGCTGAGCCTGGAAGTTTGTACTCAAGTAGTTTTCCCAGTTAATGGTAAGGTAATTGAAATTGCCCAATATCAGGGTGTTCAGTAGGATCTTCATGTTTTCCAGTGTCTCCAGAAAGGCAGACTGGTGGTCCTGGGTCATGGAGGGTGATCTGTAGCAGGCCACAATTTGCATTTCAGATTTGCCCGATGTTAGTTGCACATGGATGATCTCAGAGGTATCATGCTGCACCACTAACTTGGAGGTGTAGGTATCCTTGATGAATATTGATACACCCCCTCCTTTTGTGTTTCAGTCCGTGTTCTGTGGCGGAAATGTGTGGTATGAGTTGTAGTCCGGTAGTGCTGGAGCGCTCTCTGGAGCCTTGAACCAGGTTTCAGTTACTGCACAGATGTCGACATTCTCCATACTGAGGAGTGCTTCGAGCGCATGCATTTTTAAATTTAAACTCCTGGTGTTGAGTAGCATAACCCTCATTTTTTTTATTTGTGCTGTTTATGGAGGTGGATTTGACTTTTGAGCCTTGCCTAAAAAAGGAACTATGGGGGCAGCAAAAGCCTTGGCCAGTATTCAAAAGCCTAGGGGTGACAGGTGCAAGCCATCTCTTGTGAAGCAACATGGCTTGTCGAGCATGTCGTCCCAGGCTGACAGACACTGGATCCCCTTTGAATGACACCAGCAGCTTAGCAAATTGTTAAAATTGATCATTTTTTCTTTATACTGAGGTATCATTCTTGGTGAGGGCAGGATGCTACTTAGGGTCAGGGTCATACCCACCTGGGCTACATGATCAGAGAGCTCTTCCATGTTTCTTTTCATGTAGCCCAGGGAGGTACTTCTCAGGTCATTCACACCAACATGAACAATGACAGAGTCATATTTGTACTTGTTTTGGAGTGACCTGAGTGCTTGTGTTATGTGGTGGATTCTGGTTCCCGACAGGCAGCTAAAAGTAAACTTCTCCTTGTCCAGCCTACTGAGTGGGACGTCAGTGTGCCTGACTATAGATTCACCTATTACTAGTGTGTTAGGTATGTTATTTCGCCTTAAGGGCTGTGACTGTGCGGCACATTAATTTTGTGTTTTATGTGTTCTCTGGTTTGTGACGGGAGGTGCAGGTTTTTTGGGTGTCTGCTTTGGAGCTCTCGGATGCTTTTGCTGGTTTTTATTTAGAGCTTCTGTGTATGATTTAGTGTATTTATGTGTATTTCTTGCCAGTGCTGGTTTAGTAGGTCTATGTGAGGGTGGAAGTGTGGTGCAAGTGTTAACCTTCTCCTCATGACTGTCTGTTCCAGTCTTGGGTGGAGAGATCGTAGTCTCTAGTTTGGCTGTATAATTGCATATCTCGCATATGTTAGTGTTTTGTGGTAGGAGGAGAGGGTTGTCTGTGTACATGAGGCAGTTGTAACATTGCCTCAGGATACCCAGGTTCACCAGCTGGACTGGAGAGTACACCTGAAGTTGCCCTTTGTTCAAGCCTGAATAGTAGGGTGAGCTGCTTAGTCGCTTGGTTGGTGAGGGGTGGATAAAGAGTCTTGTCCTGCTGGGCAATCAAGTGTTGGGGTTTATTAGTGCTTGCTATTAGGTCTGAGCAAGTGCTGGACTGTAGGATGCTTTTTGAGTGCTTAAGTTGAGAGACTAGTTTCAAGGGAAAAACTGAAGAGGAGACTTAGTGGAGCTGGGAATAATTTAACTGTAGCTAACTGGTGATGCCCGGCACACAAAACCGTGCAAACCTGGTTTTTAAACTACTAACTTCTGGGCTGGAACCACTCCTCCAGGGACAGATGGTTGCTCAAAGTACCCCTCTATCACAGGTGAACAGAGAAATTTCCCTCTATCCAAGTGAGGTATGGGCAACTCAGAAACCTGTAACACAGCCCTGAATTCAGCACTAGCCTTTTCTCCTCCTCCTTAACAGTGACACCCTATACTAAGCCCATACCCTCATTTGACACAGCCGAGCTAACACTCGCCCTTCTCAAAGTAAACAACAATAAAACTTTATTGTACATACCACCTGGTAACAATATCCCTAATCTGGAAGATATTCTTGCCTGGTTCACTTCCAACTTAAACAATGAGACAATAATCCTAGGTGATGTCAACATTAACTGGTCTTCAATTGACTCATCGACCCCTGTTCAAAGCATCAACCTAAATCAATTAACTCAGCTAACCAAAACCCCTACTCGACCAAATAAAGATTACACGTCAGGTAGTATCCTTGACTGGATACTAGCCTCTCACCCAAACCGAATTTCTGATAATGGTACTCTCCCTGACCTCCTTAGTGACCATCTCCCTGCCTACATACACCATTCCCCTTCCACCCTCCTCCTTCAGCGTGGACACATTTCTACCCACAATATGCAAAACTTCAACCCCCTATTTTTCTCTAATGCCTTAAACAGATAGAATGGAACCCTCTAAAGTCCCTCCCTTTAGATGCTGCTGTCTCACTTTTCAATAGAATCTTCACTGATATACTTAACCTCTTCACCCCCTGTAGAACCAAAAGGCTCAGATCCAAAACAGCCCCCTGGCTAACTAAGGACATAAAATTACTTATGCATCACCGAGACAAAACCTGGAAATACTATCAAAAATGCAAAACTCCCAACTCTCTTGCCGAATACAAGCAACTGCAAAATCAAGTAAAAAAAAAACAAATAGCCACTGACCGTAAATCCTACTACCTTAAACATCAAAATAATCATAAAACCAACCCCAAAAAGTTTTGGAGTAGTATTGCAACAATACTACCTCCAGGTAAAAAAAGAACCCCTTGCCCTGACCCAGATACCCCTGACCTCCATCTAGCTACCCAATTCAACTCCTTTTTCTTTGACTCCATGGGAAAACTCACCTCCTCTTTCCCTAGCAATATCCCCCCAACATAACTGAAACCAAAAATTCAACCCCCAATAACTATGAGTCCCCACATTTACTCTCAAATCCATTCCTACCCACCTGCTAAAGTTAAAACCTTGCTTTAATGCCCCAGATGATATTCCATCCAACTTTCTCAAACTAGCTGCTGATGGCATAGCCCTTCCAATCAGCATCCTAATCAATTGCACCATTCATGAGTCCTACGTACCACATCTCTGGAAAAAAGCCTTCATCATCCCCCTCCACAAAGGAGATAACTGTTCAGTCTCCATCTTTTGCCCTATTGATATCCTATCCCCTATCTCTAAGATACTCGAAAAATGTATTCACCTCCAACTATTACACTACCTACTGGACAACCAACTACTACCTCCTACCCCACATTGGTTTAGACCAGCACATAGCACCACCACTGCCCTCCTTTCCTTCCTTGAAATCATCAACTCTGCTCGTGACTCTGGTAACATAGTTTCTACCCTCCTCCTTGACTTATCCAAAGCTTCCAACACTGTCTCACATGGCTTCTGCTTTCTATACTCTCCCATCTTAATCTCTCCTCCTCTTCTATCAAATGGGTCACCAGCTAACTTTCAGCCAGGTAACAAGCTGTAAAATGGAACTACTGTACTTCCTCTTTCCTTCACACTCCAACAGGAGTACACTAAGTCTCTATTCTGGGTCCCTTGCTATTTAACATTTTTATCAATGATTTCCACCAAAATATCCCCAATGCTAAACTGGTACAATACACAGATGATTCCACCTATCATCTGCTCTGCCAAAACTCTTCCCTTATTAATAAACCTTACTCAAGAGGCCTTCTCTTCCACTGAGTCCTGGATGCCTCTAAATCCAAAATAATGATCTTTACCCCTTCTAGACATACTGCTGTTGACAAATCATCCTTCTCTATAATCAGTCTAAACAAAACACCTATTGAAATAGTTCCCCATACAAAACTTCTGGGCATCGTTATTGATGACTAGCTAAAGTTTGACATCCACCTACAAACCAATTAAAAAAAACTTATCAAAAACTTGGGATGCTTTATTGACACAGATGCTACCTTTCTCTGTCTTCTAGACAACTCCTATCTACCACTTACCTCCTACCCTCCCTTTTGTATGGAGCTCCACTACTCACTAATCTCCACTCAACTTTAAAATCTAAACTTTCCTCATGCTATAATAAAATTTCCAAGTTTTCCACAGGATCCAAATCCTCCACTCATCATCATAACTCTCTCCATGCTCTAAATTGGTTGGAACTTCCAGGCTACCTAAATTTCATTCAACTAACACCAGCACACAAGCTGATTTTTCAACCCTCTAACTGTCCATCACTCTTCTCTTCTTTAAAACTTCACCAGCCACACAGAACACTTAGATCCCACAAATCAGAACCTCTTGGAACTTTACAAGCCTTTACATGCACCAGGGCAACAACTACTATCATTCTCCCTTGCTACATTATGGAACTCTCTTCCCCCTCACATTAGAACTACCCAGTACACCCCTTCCTTTAAAACCCTACTCCACTCTCACCTCTCCTCTCTCTTGGAGTACTCCTGTACCCATCCTACCTGAATCCTGATACCTATCCCTATTGTATCCTACTCACAATCTCTGCCACTGCTTCAATTCCTTTGTCTGAAATGTCCTTTGTCTAAAAAGATGTTGTATTAAATGAACATGAATTTATTGCTTTTGTAAATAGCTTATAAGTGATTGACTTAGCTCATATATTTCAGTTTAATGAACATGAATTTATTGTTTTTGTAAATATCTTATAAGTGATTGACTTACCTCATATATTTCAATGTTTTTAACATACTGCCTTTCTGTATATTGAATGTTAAATTACTGCTCTCATATGCTGTACTAATACATTTTATATTGTCTTTCTGTCTGGAGCTTTTCTCCTCGGAACTCCATTGAAATTGGGCTATCTCGGCCCAATGGACTTTCCCGGTTAACAAACTGAAATAAATAAATAAATACCAGTTGTAGTAAGATACCTCCTCAGAAATGAGGACATCAGATGATGTAATATATGCTGCTGTCTAAGTAAGATGTGTTCCAATACAGGATTATATCCACATTGTACATTATCATTGTTCTACCTTAGTGACAACTGTAGGGGGGAACCGGTATGTTTGGGTATACCTAGCATCAAGCAATGTTGTCTGACAAACGGCAACATTGTCTCAAAGCAATTGTAGGGACACATATTGCTTGATTCATTAACATGATGCAATGCTTTCTCGTAACCAAACACATCACAATTGGTAATGCACTTATACCATGGAACGTTCACTGATCCCTGTATTGTGCTGATTTTCTTAGCACTTTCTCAAGTGTTCAAAACCAGCATTGAGTGTCTGTATGCATCTGTGTCCTTAACTGTTCTGCAGGAATGATATCCCTCCCTGTTCTAATGTGTCCATATAGAGTGGCAGTGGCCTCTCCCATCTATTTTTATCAGATAAAACATATGGGCAAATTAAGTACTTCTGATGTCATGACTTGACATAGGTGGAATTCAAAAACTGTGATGACTGTTCCACTGTGGCACATATGATTCATATACTTATTGTTAGTTGGAGGAGTTGTACAGATTGATGTTCAATTCTAGCATAAGGAACTATTCTATGTGAATGTACTGATGTCACACAAAAAACATTACATCACATCAGTATTGTCGCTTGATATGTTGTACAGCACACGAATGTATGTTTAGATTTCATGGCAGCAGAAAATTTGCATTGTAATGTTATGGTGAGATTGCTTCAGTGGAACATGCATTGAGTAGTGTGTTGTACATGAGTGTCCTCCAGTTCTTCACTGTTATTTGTACTAAAATACAAAGAAACCTTCTTTGACCATGGACCATTAATATGATCATAGTCAGTTAATAGCCATCAGTCTGAAACGTGGATATGACATTCATTATCCTTTCTTAATTCACATATTAATTTTGGTTGTTTGTGTCAATAACCATTGGTATTCTTTGGCAGATACAGACAATACACAACTCTGTGGAATAAATCACATCATAGTGTGGTGTTTATATTTTTTCTTATTTCTCTGCCAAATATCTGTGCCAGGCAGGAGTGTCATAGGCAAGGGTATTATGTATGGCACATTCTGTTTCCACATTTGTAAAACCAACACACCTATGTATATCCGTACTCATTTGACTATAAATGTGCATAATCCCTTCAAGTGTAGTCCTCCTCATACAAGTGTTTTGCTTATTTCTGTGATGTATACAGTTAATACACAGCGCAGTGGTAACACTAGTGGCATAGATTAGATTCTTGCAAAAGGGATAATGGCTTATGAGCCATTCTTATTTTCAAATATGTTATATTGACAAAATGCAGACTATGCAAATATCCCCTAATGTATGTATTGTCCTTGCTGTTAACTTGTCATTTTAGTCACATTTATATCTGTTACAATGTTATGTAGTGTAACTCTCACATCCTATACTATCATGTCTGTTTTTATTTACCAGTACTAATTCAGGAAGTGTGACCACCATTAATTATTATTATGACATACATATTGCATGATTCTATGAATACAAACTTGCCTTTGAGACATAAGCACATTTAAATAAATTATCTTAGTACAATTTGAACATTTATCCCCTCTCTAATGTATTTCTGTATAAAAAAGTTCTAAGCTTGTTTCCTGCCTTTTGTGTAACTAATCTAGTCCAGATACAGATTTGCTGTATCCGGGACTGTTTATAAGCTTTTGAGCCCCCCCCCCCAAGTCTTTCTGTGTTGGAGGGAACCCTTCTAGCTTATCAGTGGGAGTGGTAAGCACTAGGTAGCCTATCTACCATAAGGGGAGTGGTTTCTGGCCCAGAAATTGTAGTTTATTGTCCATTTGGCCAGTTTTTCCATCTTTTTCAACTTTCTGGTTTAAAAGCCTGTGTTTGCACTTGTTTCCTGCCTTTCCTGTAACTAGTCTAGTCCAGATACAGATTTGCTGTATCCAGGACTATTTGTAAGCTTCTAAGCCCCCCCAAGCCTTTCTGTATTGGAGGGAAGCCTTCTAGCTTATCAGTGGGAGTGGTAAGCACTAGATAGCCTATCTACCATAAGGGGAGTGGTTTCTAGCCCAGAAATTGTAGTTTATTGTCCGTTTGGGCAGTTTTTCCATCTTTTTCAACTTTTTAGTTTAAATGCCCATGTTTGGGCTTGTTTTCCACCTTTCTTGTAACTAGTCTAGTCCAGATACAGATTTGCTGTATGCAGGACTGTTTGTAAGCTTCTAAGCCCCCCAAGCCTTTCTGTGGTGGAGGGAAGCCTTCAAGCTTATCAGTGGGAGTGGTAGGCACTAGGTAGCCTAGCTACCACAATAGGAGTGGTTTCTGGCACAGAAATTGTAGTTTCTTGGCTGTTTGGGCAGTTTTTCCATCCCTTTCAACTTTCTGGTTTAAAAGCCCGCATTTGTGTGGGTTTGTGCTTGTTTAAGTTCCATGCAGCGGCACCGAGTTGAGGTAAACTATACTGGTGCCAGAAAGTCTTCTCTTCAGTTTTTCTCTTAGATCTCGCTAGTTCTTTCTCTCTTGCACTTTAAATAGTGTAATTACTGTGCACTTAAACAGGTTTTTGTAGCTATTATTGTAGCACACCTGTGCCATAAGCACTAATTATGCTTCACATAAATAGTTCCAGTGCTTAGTAGTTATGCCCACCCATCCTGGCATGATTAAAGGGCAGTTTGCTATGCTTTTTCCTATAAATCTGGTGCACTTGGGCATTCTGAGGCAGTGTAGCAACTGCCTCATGTACAAAGACAACCCTCCCCTCCTACCTCCCAATACTCAGACTTGTGAGAGATGCACTTATATCACCAAAATCAAAGCTTTGCACTCTCCAGCCAAGACAGGATAAGCTGGTCAAGAGGAGAAGGTCAACACCTGCAACACACCACATGGAACACATAGCCCTCCAGAACACCCATTATCACATCTCTCACATAAAACACAAACCACACACCTACCTTTGCAGAGACACTCAATGGAAATTTACCCAAACAGCACAGCCCTAAAAGACAGAAATGCACTTGACCACCACAGCACAGCACAAACTACAGGATACATAGCTCACATGCACAGTGTGCCCCTCAACCTAAGCCCCTAAGGCTAAACACCTTTCCCAATACACTAATCATAGTGACTCAATAGTGAGGCGCACAGATGTCCCACTCACTAGGTTGATTAAGGAGAAGGTAACAGTCAGCTGTCTATCAGATGCCAGAATCTGACACATAACACACGCCCTCAGGTCACTCTACAAGTACAAGTATGACTCTGTCATTGTCCATGTGGGTGTGAATGACATGAGACACACCTCCCTGAGCTACATGGAAAGAGACATGGTGAAGCTCTCAGATTATGTGGTCCAGGCAGGTATGACCCTAGCCCTGAGTAGTATCCTACCATCACTCAAAATGATACTGCAGTAGAAACAAAAAAATGATTGACTTCAACAATTGGATGTGTCATTCTAAGGGGATCCAGTATCTGTCTGCTTGGGATGACATGATTGACAGACCTCAATGCTTTGCCAGAGATGGCCTACATCTGTCACCACTGAGTTTCCAGGTATTGGCTAAGGCTCTTGCCACCCCTATAGTGCTTTTTTTAGACAGTGTTCCAAAGAAAAAAATGACCACTGTAACAGCTACAAATAAATGCAATCTGAGCGTCATGCTGCTCAATGCTAGAAGTCTAAATCTCAAAGTGCACTCACTCAAAGCACTCCTCAAAATGGAGAACATCGACATTTTGCTGTAATGGAGACCTGGTTTAAAGTGGCAGAAAGCACCCTTGTGCTATCAGGCTATAACATCATTCCACACCTATGTGCCCTGCAACATGGACCAAAGCTCCAAAGGCGGTGGTGTCTTCATATTCAAAAAGGATATGCACACCTCCAGACTAGTAGCCCAGCATACCGCATTTGAGATACTTCAGGTACAACTAACATTGGGTAAGATGGTGATCCAGGTCATAGCCTGCTATAGGTCCCCAACCATGTCCCCAGACTCTCACTCCATGTTCCTAAGCACCCTGGAATCTATCAAGGTCCAACCCAACAATCTCTTACTAGGAGAATACAACTACCCCTCCATCAACTGGGAAAACTACTCAAGCACCAATATACCGGCCCAACGCTACTTGGAATTCAACAATTCCAATGCCCTGGACCAGCTCTTTCTGACCCCCACTAGAGGAAGCAACATCCTTGACCTGCTTCTTACCAACATGAGTGACCATTCCTCTGCACCAGTAGTCAATCCCTCCCTGGCAGATCCGTCCATAAACTAATAACCATGGAGATCTACATCTCACTCACACCCCCAGCAAAGGTAACCACCTTGAAAAACTTCTCCAAAGCTGACTTTGGACTCCTAAAAACAGAGGTAGCTAACTTCACAGCACCCATGCGAATGGAAAATAGCTGCATGACTGCCAAATCATACACCAATGCACTGTACGAACATGTACATAAATGCATGGAACTAGCCATACCCAACAGAAGCAACACGCTCACCCCCATACTCTGCACCAGTGGAGTAGAAACATGTTTTTTTTAACTAAAGCAATGCTAGGGGCTGCTGCAGCTCTGCTATATCTGTATGAGCTAGATACTGAGGTCAGTGCTGATGCTGCTGGCAATAGGCCTAGACTGAGAAGGAGAAGAGTGTTCAGGCCCAGGGTAACCTTCCAGGAGCTACATGAGCTGGAGATTGTAGAGCACTACAGGGTGGACAGGGACATACTACAAGAACTCACTGAACTCTGCCACCCTCAACTCAGACCAGAGCCAACAGAGGGGAACCCATCCCAGTGGAAATAAAGGTATGTGTAGCCTTGAGGATACTAGTTGCAGAGAATTTCCAAAGCCCAACTGGGGACATAATGTGGGTCTCACAGGCATCATCATCTAAGTTACTCCACCAGTTCCCGGATGCCATGCTAACACATGCCAGTGAGCACATTTATTTACCCTGCACCCCTGAGGAGACAGCTAGCAGTATGCAATTCTTCTACCATGTAGCACACTACCCTGAGGTACTGAATGCCATAGACTGCACTAATGTCCACATCAAAGTACCGCCCAGTAAGGAGAGTAGAGTCTACATCAACCACAAGGGGTATCGCTCCATCAATTGCCAGGTTGTGTACAATGCTCAGGGCAGTATCATGAATGTGTATACTGGCAGCCCTGGCAGTTATCATGACTCCCATATCTGACACACATCACAGCTGTACCAGATGTTTGCTGGGGAGGGCATCCCATATGGCCATCTACTGGTAGATGCTGGCATGTACTGGAACATTGGCTTATCCTACCCATCAGAAATGCACAGCCACCCACCAAAGAATGCCCTAATAAGGCACACATGCAAACTAGGAACATTAAAGGGCATGTGTTTGGGCTGCTCAAGTCATGGTTCCGGTGCCTTGATATGTCTGGTGGAACCCTGCAGTACTCTCCAGCCACATGTGCACAGATGATCACAATATGTGCCATGCTACACAATATGATCCTGCAGAAAAAGATGCAGCAGGATCATCAGAGGGAAGGGATACACAGCTCCCTACCAAAGCCTAGGTCCCCACAGACACATTCACAGGAGGACTGGCTGTCCCTGTAGGCAGATGTAGGCATGCTCAGCATGCCCCGGTCTTGACCACAAGACAATGCATAGCACATGCACTGACAACCTTGGGTCCTAGGGACAGGCACATTACTCCGACTCACATACATAGTAGAATGGATGCTAGCCAGACCACACAACATGTTCTTAACCATGTATTTGCTGTGTACTGCACGCATTAGACAGAGTCAGACCTGAAACACAAGTCTGTCAACAACTGAATTTGCAAGGTAAGTCACTGTCCTATACAACAAATGTACAGGGTACTAGAATATGGTACCATATGGATGGACCTGCTGCATGTATGCAAGGGAATAGAGTGGGCTACTGGGTACTTGCAGAGAACTAACAGCTACTTGGGACAACAGGTACTCTGTCCAATACTGGGTGTCCCATAATATGCATTAGGCCACATGGTTGGAAACCTCACTGCATTATACAAGAAAAATGCTATACAGTGGGGCCATAGGACAGATGCAAGACTGTCAATGCTAGAGTTCACTACATGCAACACATCAGTGTCCCCATACAACTGCAGTAGCAGTATGTTTGCAAGGATATATCAACAGAACCACACAATTTCTGGGCTTTCACAAAGACCCTGGCCACATGTTGTATTTTCCACAAAACACAGGGGCCACAGCAGGGGTCACAGTGTATGTCTGTATGCTGTTGATAGTGTGAGGAATTAAACCTCAATTTCTGGAGGCTGGAGGGGCTCACTGGGCTAAGGACATTAGCATGGGTGATGTCATTCATGGTTCAAATCTGGCTACATCTACAACTTTTGCATGTGAGTTACTCATATGGTAGGAGTCCCACAGACTGTCATAACAACGTAATCTGTTACTGCAAGGAAGCTGGACAAAGCCAGAGATAATGGGGGGACAGAGGTACAAACCTACAGACATTATACATACTCTGAGTAACCTAGAAGGTGGCTAGTATAACAGCAGGTTGCAACAGATCAGATTAGCCGCATTATGTAAAGGCCATTACTTAACTGTGCCAGTACTTACAACAATTCAGTGGACTGCATTTTATAGTATGTTACCAGAAAAATACAGCTGTATGAGGAACAGAGCATACTGTGGGGTGTAATGCTGGACATTCTGGAAAATCATGTACAGAGAGTACTATATAACGAATCTAAAAGAGTTTAAAGAATTTTATATAAAAGAATTACAACAATTTATTGAATTAAACATAAATGAAAACACTTCAGAAATCTATGTATGGGATGCATTAAAAGCATGCATATATGAACATACATTAACTTGGTACAAAAACAAAAGGAAGCAATGGGACAAGCAATTAACTGAACTTCAAAAGGAAAGAGATATTATTAAACTGAATATACAAAAAGGACATAGTCAATTAACTAATGATTTAGCAATAAAAAATAAATAATATACTGAAATATTACATCATAAAATAATGATAGAATTAGAAAAAAATTCAACATAATTCTTACTCAATGAATCCAAAGAATCAAAGGAAAATAGCAAATGGAACTAAGAAAGTTATGGATTCAAAGATGGCTGCCGTTCTGTAAACACTGCTAATCTACAGCTCTCCAAATACTCAGAGGAAAACTTAACACAGAGGTTATATCACGATTTATTTAACAATAATTCTTTGAAATAACACCTCTAACTTCAGTTCAGAATCATAGAAGAGGTGAATGAACCTGAAAAACTAACAAATCTATCAGGATTACAACAGAACATTTGAACCTGAAGAAAGTCTCAAACAAAGAAACCGTGTGCTCAGAACAATCTGCTCGTCTACATTTAAAATATATCAAGATCCTGTACTGCTGTAAAATGTCGAAAGAAGACAAAAACATGAACACAACAACTACAAAAACTATACTCTCAGAACTTTTATCACCTGAGAAAGATTTAATCTCGAAAAGACAGAAAATTACAAAACAACAAGAGCCTTTAAAAACAGGGAATAAAAATAAATCAGAACAACTGGCAAACATGGATGATATTAAAAAAGCTTTATTTCCTATCCAAGAAGCTATAAAAGAACTGTCTAATCAAGTCCAATCCTTTGGAACTTCCTTCACTCAAATTTTGGAAAGAATGGATACATCTGAAGAGAACGAAGACAAAATAGTCCTGCTTGCCAAAAAAGCTGACTCTCATGAAGCAGACATTCAATCTATGCAAGCTAAAATTATTGATCTGGAGGCAAGATCCAGAAGAAATAATATAATCATCAGAGGAATGCCGTAAAGTATACAATACAATGAACTAATCCCATCTATCATACAAATACTCACAACACTATTCAGTGACTCGAAAGCTGCACAACAAATAACAATGGAGAGATCCCACAGGACCCTGAGAGAATCTCAAGCATCAAATATCCCAAGACCTGTTTATGCCAAAATTCTCAACCTCCAAGATGTTAACAAAATATTATTAACTGTAAAGAAAAATGGAGGCTCTATTATGTGGAATAATAACAGAATTTCCCTGGCTCAAGACTTGCCCCTGCAGATTAGGCAAGCCAGACAACTAATATCTCCTTATTGCAAGTTTCTAATTGAAAAACAACTAAAATTTCAGATGAAGTACCCAAATACATTAATATTCTCGGTTGATGGGTGTAAATATTCAGTCACAACAAAAAAAGAAGCTAAGTCTACTTTTATGGTGGTTTTTAAAAGCTTACCTGCTTCAGAGAGCTAGTGCCAACTTCCGATGCGATTGGCATGACCTCCGAGGTCGGATGCACCCTCTACTATCAGTCGAGGACTTAATTTTGCTTTGTTTGGTATCTTTCCTGACTTAGGCCATTTTTAGGGCAGGTACGACCTTTGTTTTGGGTTTCTCAAGTTGCGAGAAGCATTACCGGAAGTCTACAACCTTCACGTCATCCAAGTTTCCCACGAGAGGAGCCAAAGTGGTTTTACTGCCTCAGAGGGTTTAATTTTGATGTGGCACATCTGGAAGTTCGTCTGGATTATGAGTCCCCCATCGCGAAGCTAACATTCAGCTTAGCTGATCGGAAACCCGATGGAGTGTCTCTAGGATTTGTTAGGACAAAATAAAGTTAAAAAAAAGTATTTATACTGTTACAAATACAACAAATACACTTACAGTAATGCCAGAATCACTAACATTATCCCTTAAACACCAAGCAATGTACCTAATCTGATTTAACTTTATTATGACATAGTTAGCTTGTATTAAGCATATATGAGAGTGAAGTAGTTTTTTACAATATCTGACAGGAAACTATTTTATGTTAATGTAACAAGCTGCACATATTCAAACCAGATTACATTCCCATTTTACCTAAATATATTTAATTTTGTTTATATATAATTCATTTTAGCTAACTCCTCATTTAAATACAGGCTCACATATACTAATAAATATGAGCTCTATTCAACAATAACAAAATAGTCACTAGGTGATACACACTGAAATGCATAATAATTTCTGATGATGCATTTTTTGCATACTTTGTGTTTAGATCACAGATCAAGGTAATACATAAAAGTTACTATGAGGCTTTTACAGTTTTATAGGTACAATGTTATATGATATATTGTTATAGGTAATAATTAGTATAAAGGATACTTTGTCAAGATATAGCAATGTAAGATTATCATTGTATGTGGTTATTAGTTCATGTAGATTAGGTATTTTTTATATTCCTTTTTTTTTTTACATATAGGTGTAAGGGATCATATGCTTAAAATAAGTGTGCATTTTCTGGTCTTTTTCTTACCTATTTAGCCAACATGATCATTCAGTAATATTGTTAACATGCACTTGAGAATATATATGACATCAAGTATATTTTACACAGCTTTATAATTATGGAAGCTGTAGAACCTAAAGGTCTAAACCAAAACCCTTTTGTCATTTTTGGTTAACTTTTTATCAGTTTTAAATAAGCATTTTGCTAAACTTGATAATAGCCCTTCCGTAAAATGCATGACCAACGAATATATGTTTAATCATCTTAGATTGTTAGTTATTAGACTACCTGATTACCTGTGTGTATGTTTATATACTTATCTAGGACTGATTTGCTTAAAATTTTACATTGTTTTTCTCCAGGTATTAGTAAGCTATTACTAGAGTGAGTACATGATGGGTACCATATATATAACCGATGATATTGTCTTAAATCTGATCCTAGAGTAAAGGGTAGGTACACACACAAACGAAGGCTACACTAGATTGATATATATTTTATGAACACAGTTGTTTTATTAATTTGAGAATATATACTTAGTAATATCTTAAAATACTACTATTAATAAGTGGTGTGGAGGTATAATTGAGACAAATGGCAATGTCCATATATCTTTTTATTTTGTTTTTTGTCTTACTCACTTAATTCAACATAATAAGAAGAGGTGTAGATGACAAGTAGTGTTTGATAGGGAATGAGTAGGATAGGCTTTGTAGATATATTTGTAGATTATATAGGTCCATTTTATTTTACCTATTTTTTATACATTAACTTCAATGACATATACTTACCAATGATACTAATCAATATAATTCCTAACTACGTTAAGGACCTGTATATTTCCTGGTCCAGGGGTTTAGTGGGTAGGCACTGGAATGGGACGGGAATTCAAGAATGCTTTCATAACTTACATTTGCTAAAAAATCAACCAAATCTATCATATTTTCTCAGATTTCTAGAATACCTACACAAAATAAAGCTTTAGGAATGTGGGAAATAGATTCATGGAATATTAAGGGGCTCCAGAACTTGAAAAAGAGGAAACTGTTTCTTCATTTATTTCTGCAAGCTAAGGCATGTTTTATACTACTTCAGGAAACCCATTTGACCAATGATCAATGGACAGAAATTAAAAAGAAAAAATGGATAAGAGAAATAATAGCCTCTGAAGGCAAAACTAATAGTGCAGGAGTTGCGATAATTATTAAAAATCAATATCAAGACAAAATTATAGAATCTAAAATGGATAAAGAAGGTAGATGGTGCTATGTGATTCTCTCTTCTACTCTTTATGATAAGCCCATCATACTTCTCAACATATATGCACCGTGTAATAATCAACATTCTTTCTTTGCCTCACTCTATCCTATTTTAAATCAATATAACAACCACTACATAATTATAGGAGGGGACTGGAATGCCTTTCAGAATCCCAAATTAGATAAATCAAGTCTACAAAGATCATATAATAGTCAAGCGATATTAACATTGTGAACTTAAGTATGACTTCAAATTATATGATCCCTTTAAATATGCTAACAATTCTCTTAATTCAAATAGTTTTACATTTTATTCAAGCTGTCACATAATGTGGTCTAGAATAGACATTTTTCTAATTTTGGAAACACTGATCAATCTTGATCCCTCAGTATCCATCCAAGCTCGCTACCTATCAGATCATTCTAAAATTATATTATGTTTTGCCAAAGACTTTATAAACATTCTATCACAGAAGGGCTATAATTGGTCCTTAAATCCAAACTTGTTAAATAAAAAAATAAATACTCCAGGAAATTCAGGACATTCTCAAATCCTTATTAGTCAAGATAGTTAAACAGCAACATACACCTGATATTGAATGGGTGACAACTAAAGCACAGATAAGAGGTATCTTCCTTCAAAAACCCTCTTATAAAAAAATTCAGCTCAGAGAAGAACAAATTTTAGAGGCTAAAATGAAAACACTAAATCAGGAACTAATGAAAAATCACAACATACAAACAGAAACAGAACTTTTAAAAAGTCAGAAGGACCTCTTTTTGGTCCAAAATAATAGATTGTCATTTCATGAATCTAAAATACTTGCAATATATGCTAACCATATTCAAACTCCATCAAGGGCTTTAGGAAGAATTATTAACCAATCTAAATCATCCTCTCAAATTCCAGAAATATACTATAAAAACAAAATATATATGAAATCTGAAGATATTATTAACACTTTTGAATTGATATACTCTCAAATTTATGGAGATCAAGGTGAATCACCTACAAATGAAAATAATAATGATTTCCTAAAAAAAATTAATTTCCCAAAAATAGATGAGAATTTACAGAAAGATTTAATAGAAACAATTTCCATTGAAGAAATAACAAAAACAATTAAAAATTTGAAATCCCACAAAGCTCCGGGCCCACATGGCCTTACAGCAGAGTTTTATAAAACCTTCTGTAGTACTATTGTCAAAATACTATCATATACATTAAATTATATAATTAATAACAAAATCAATGATTTATATTTTAATGCATCCAAAACAATTCTTATACCCAAAGAAAACTCGGATCTTTAAAACCCAGATAATTATAGACCTATATCACTCTTAAATATCGATACTAAAATCCTGACTTCTATTTTAGCTAATAGACTGAAGAAAATAACAAACTTAATCATTTCCAATGAACAAGCTGTTTTTTTTTTACTTCTAGGCAAGCCAGTGACAACACTTTAACACTTCATACATTAATCTCTTATGCTAATCAAAGGAATTTAAATATGTATGCACTTATTATTGATGCACAAAAGGCCTTTGATAATGTTAACATAAAATTTCTATTTAATATTTTACCCTACTTTTATATACCCCAAGAATTCATCCTAATATTACAAATATTATATAATAACCCCTATACAACTTTATATATAAATAAAATGTCTTCTAAAAGAATACAAATCAGAAATGGTACCCGACAAGGCTGTCCTTTATCCCCCCTATTATTTAATCTATATCTAGAACCTTTATTTTTACATATTAAACAAAATGTATACCATAATGCCCCAATAATTTATGGTACCAAGATCTCTATGGCAGCTTTAGCAGATGACCTTAACATATATTGTACAACACCTGTTTCAGATACCAAAAAAATACTATCTGCTGTTGAAGACTTTGCATTAATATCAAACTATAAAATAAACCTTAAAAAATATATATTTCCTTTAAAAACTCTGAAACCCTTTTCACTTCTACCATTGATATGTCAAGTAAAATCTGAAGAAAAGATTAAATATTTCGGTATTACATTCTCCACAGATAACAAGGACTTCTATTTTAATAATGTTAAACTAATTTGGGAACACATTTTATCCGATCTAAGGAGATGGAATAACTTGAAATTACCACCACTAGCAAAGGTCTCAATTATTAAAATGAATGTCTTGCCCAGACTATTATATATCTTTAGATCTACACAAGTGCTAATTCCCAAGAAGTTCTTTAAACAAATTCACACCAAATTTGCTAAATTTATATGGGAACCAAGGAAAACTAGAATATCATACAATAATCTGATGATCCTGAAAAATAGAGGTGGTCTAGATTTACCCAACTTTGAAAAATATTACTTAATTATAAATGCCAATAGAATTTTAAGAATTGCTAATTATGATACACAAAATAATAATTGGTCCCCAAACTGGCTAAGACTGAGTTACAAACATGCTGAGAATCTGAATATAAATCCCAAATCATTACCTTTCCTAAACAGAGATACTATTAAATCATATGCTCTAATGGAGCACATTAAAATCTATATAACATTATTACAAAATCTCTTTAGATCATTAAATCTCTTCCAATACATGATGATCTTACAACCCTTTCATAGAAACCCTAACCTGAAAATTAATAATCAACTAATATACCTAAAAAGCTTCCCACTTATAATTAATTTAACTCTACAAGATATATACCCATGTTTGAATTATTTTGCTCATGATCTAAGACAGGAAATGAATCTTCCCAAGTCATATTTAGTGATTTTTAGACAGATTAAAGAATTATCCACAAGCTACTTTAAAGGCTTAACTATTAATAAAGAGGATTTAATGAAATGTACCTCAATATGGCAAGCACTTTTACAAAGTAACAAATTTATAACATCCACATATAAATTGATAAAAGACTTCAAATATCAAGACCACCTTCTCTTATCAAATTATTGGAAAGAAAAATTACCATTGGTTGAAGAAAGTAAAATAATAAAAGCAATTCATTTAACAGCAAAATCAATGTCCCTCCAAAAGTTAACATTTACCCAACTCATGATATTCAATAACGCCTACTATACACGTCTTAGCTTGCATAAATTTAACTCTAAAAATCTCCTAAGTGCCCATATTGTAAAGATGAAACTACTGACCTCTTACATATGTTCTAGACCTGTAAATGTATATATAAACTTTGGAATTCCTTAAAACTACAACTACAAAAGATGGGATATCAAAAGTAAATGCTTTCTTGGGAATTTATGATATTGCATATCCCTCCAAATAATCTATCTAGATCCCAAATGATCATACTTATGAATATTTTCCTGCTAATGAAACTCTACATAGCTACTAATTGGCTGAACCCATCTCAAACTTCATGGGACAATTTTAAGATCTTAGCGATAAAACATATATTATCACACAAATATGTAATCAATAATCATAGCAAACATCTAAATAATCTAAAGATTTGGGAACAAATTTTCAATATTATACTGGCTTAATGCACTGAAGCTAGAAAACTCCCTTGTTATATATAGTATAAAACCCAACCCTACTAGGAACCATATTATTACAAGATACTATCCCTGGAGATAAGAATCTTTATATGTACTTTTATGCGAAAATGTGGAAGCATTCATGTAAACAGTGTATATATGTTGTAAGATTGTTGTTAGAAGCTTTGTTTGGAAATTACTTGTGTATTTCTCTGTCAAATGTTTGTATGACTAAGGTGAAAAATAATAAAGAATTATTATTGAAAAAAAAAGAACTAAGAAAGTTATTACAATGAATCAAATAAAAGAAATATATAATTCCAACATTAATAAGAAACTCTCAGACTTAAACAGCATACTAGAAACATTTCAGTCACACTATCAAAAAATTAATACTAGCAACATAGAGATGAAATCAAAAGAGACAATTAGAAACTTCCTTCCGACTAATATAAACCTCAAGATACACGAACAACAGAGTAGACACATTGACAAGCAGATAACAATGTCCGAGTTGCAGAATCAAATTAAAAACAACTGAAACCCAATAAAGCACCAGGAAATGACAGCATAACACCAGAAGTGCAAAAGTTATTGCCCAAAGAAGCTAAACAGTTATTGTTGAAGGTTTTTAACCAGGTTAAACAAGGAATATTAGTTCTACCTTCTTGGAAATATAGTTTATTCTCACCTATTCTAAAATCTGAAAAAATGCCTCAGAATGTTCTTCCTATAGGCTCATTTCATTGTTAAATGTAGATTATGAAATGTTTATGGCAATACATACAGAGAGAATTAAACATATAGTATCATCATTAATTGATCACAACCAGAGAGGTTTCATAAAAAATAAAAACACCTACGATAATATTAAAAGAATTCTTGCCTTGATAGATTATATTGATTTAAATAAGAGATACATGACTCTGGTGAGTCTAGACATCAATAGAACCTTTGATTAAATAGATTGAAATTATTTACTGGGGGTACAAGAAGAATGTGTTTTTTCACAACAATTCACATTTTTAATTAAAACACTATATGAAAATTCTCTGGTCTATGGTAAGATTGGGTCATGTCTCTTTACTTCTATAACTATTAGAAAAGGAACTAAGCAAGGATGCCCACTTTCACCTTTACTGCTTGCATCAGCAATTGAGCCTTTTGCTAACTATGTTAGAATAAACACAAATATTAAAGGCATAGTAATTGGGAATAACTTAGAAATGAAAATACAGTCATTTGCTGATGACATCCTGTTGACAATATCTGATAAAAATAAACCATTAACTGAATTATTTCAAGCAATGAACTTCTTTCAAACTATTTCTGGTCTTGTATTTAATGACATCAAAACTAATATTTTTATTAATTAACTCAAATAAAAGGGAATTAAATAATGACTTTGTTAAGTACTTAGCACCTGATAATAAAATGAAATACCTAGTAATCTTATTAACTAGAAACACTAGAAAAACAATAAATATTAACTATATTCATATACTTTCTTGTTGTGTCTTTTGGCTTTTCCTGGTTAGGGGTCGCCACAGCGGAACTCCGGTCCGCTAATGATTGGCTGTAGATTTTTTACGTGCCGAGTTGCCGGCCCTGACGCACAACCTTCAACGAAGGTATGCCCATTCATGCATGTCTCCACACAGAAGACGGTCTAGCTGAGAATCGAACAGGACAACGTCTTACTGTGAGACGACAACGCTACTGCAGCACCACCACCACAGTAACTATATTCATATACTAAGTCAAATAAAATCATTAATGCAGAAATGGAATAAGATGTTTTATACAATGGAAAATAGGTTGTATATAATAAAATCAATCATTTTCTCAAAATTGTTATATTGTATACAATCCTTTTCTATCCCTCCCACTAAGAAAATTATAAAGCAATACAATAAAATTATGAATTTCATTTGGTTTAATGATAAGCCTAAAATTGTGCTTAACAACCATTTAAAAGGTTGGGAGAAGGGTGGAATTAATCTACCAGGTATAGAGATTTATTCATTGGTATCTATTACTAAAACAGTTATATGGCTGAACTTAACCTATACAGCCAAATGGAAATTAATTCATGAATCTATATATCATATCATTAGTAACTCAGCCCATAAACAATAAAACATAAATCCAACAAAACTCTTTTATAATGTGATAAGAGATAATATATTTAATAAAAGTGTAAAAACAAAGTATATAATTGTTACTGAAACAATAATACTGTTTAGAAAATATAGAAACATGAAACCAGAAATAAGGACATTTTTTTATACTGCATCCTATAGCTTGTACACAAGAATGTATAACTACCTTTGATACAAATGTAATTAAACAGCTTAAAGAAAAAGAAGTGATTCATTGGTATCAAATACTCAATGGCAATACATTTCTCCCACTAGATCAAATCAAAAGGAAATATGAATTAGATAATAAATTCTGGCTACCAATACAACAAATAAGATAGCACATCATAAATAAGCTGGGATTGATGACAACAACCTTTAAAAATAATATTCCTAAGTTCATAGTTCTTGTGATACTTTTAATAAATAATACTTATAAAGGACAAGGATACCTATCTAATATTCATAAGACACTTAAAGAAACAAAGAACTATACAATAACATTTATCAAAATAATCAGGTTAATTAAAAGTATCCTGATAAAAATGAAAAAAAAAAAATGATCTTTTGATCACCAAGCCTTACTACCAAGTCACTTCAGTGGAAACTATATGCATGGAAATTCCTATATAGATCATTTCTAACTCCTCATAGATTAGAACTAATATATAAGAAACATATTGATGTTGGAGATGTAAAATGCATAAAAAAACAGATTGGGAACACATGTTTTTTGATTGTCATTCACTGGATAAATATTGGTTTGAAATTATTTCTTTCAAACAATTTTTAATGATAATTTTCAGTTAAGCAAGTCATTAGTTTTATTTAATGTACCCATACCACAATGTGTCTCAAAAGTAAAATATCCTTTACTGTGGACATTGCTTGCTATTGCACATAAAGACATAACAATTTACTGGAAAAATAAAGCACCACCAAATTTTCAGGATTTCAAGAAAATCACAGTCTTTGTGTCTCAAATGGAAGTAGCAACCATAAAGAAAAGAACTGATAAGACAACATCATACATCATTTATTGACAGAAAGTTGATGAAATATTGGACAAAACAAATTGATCTGATTAGTCAGCACAGCATCTTAATACAAATTGCATATCGTATATGGAAATATGTGATGTTATAGATTGTGTACTTAGGCAATTGTATATATTTTCTTTTGTAAATAGTTATCTAGTTGATTATGTTATATTATTTTTATGTTTCACTATTTATGGTTCGATCTATTTGAAGATATGGAAAAAACTAATAAAAATTTCTTTGAGTAAAAAAGAAATCACACTGGAAATATGAGCACACAATGTAAACAGAAATACTTGCCTGTAGACAATATTATGAGAGCAAGTGTGGACAACTTATATAAAGTAAAAGCAAGTGACATTTAAGCATGTAAATGCATGGGATATGCAACTGGGATAATAGAACTATACTTTGGCAACCAGAGTTTCAAAACACAATTTAGAAAAACAGCTTCATTCAAACCTGGAGGTTCACTTGCTTTCAGCCTTAACTGCCTCATCTTATGTCTAAAAAGGGCATTGAAGTCTCCTGTGCCCTTCTTAGACACAAATTAGTCTGTAACATCAACAATATATTTTGTTTTTTGTACTAGAACAGGTCTTTCAAAATCCCAGAGGTGATGCCTGGGAATATACATTAGTGTATCATAAACTATTGCGGCAAAAAGTTGTCATATGTTTAGTTTAACTATATAATTAAAAGACAGTCTTAATTAATCTACAGTTCTGATGAAGTCCCATACAGGATGAAAGCACTTAACTGGGATAATACATTTTTTATCTACATCTATACTTGTTTTTATTTGCTCATTTAGTGTATGTGCCTTTGTCTCTCAGTCTTGTTTTTGGTTCTAGTTTTTACTGGCTGGAAAGTCCCATTTCTTGTTTTTTCATGTTTCATTTCTGCACATATCTGTGTTGTATTACTGTTTGCTTTACAAACATAATTATTCAAGCAGGATCTGTACAACAGAGGTTTCACAACAGGGAACAAGTACAATAGTATAGCAGAAAGATAATGATGTGTTAAGAAAAGGTGTATTCTACATTTACACCTAAAGAAATCATATAAAACATTCAAAAACAGTTTGGCATACATCTGAATTTGAACTTGTTGAGATTTGCAAGCAAAATCTACTGATCTGAGTATTATCTAAACACAACACATAGGAATCCCTCCATCCCCAACTTCCTATGTGTCAACAGAGCGTAGAAAAGTAGAATGTATATATTACTCTTCATTACCCCGTGACAACTGTAAGCTAAACATTTAACTCTGCAGCCTGTTCAAAAGTAGGTTAACCTGACTGAACATAACTAATCACAGCAGAATGAAGGGAAACAGAGTAATCTGGCTGAAGGCAAAAACTCACAAGATGTTGCCGTAAGTTGTGTATTTCCATTTAGCCTGAGTTGCCGATATTGTGCAAAGGTAGAGGAGAAAGACTAATGACACAGAAGGGAGAAGATATCTAGATGGGAAGACGGAGGCAAGGGTCAAAGAGCTTATGACAGAAGCAGGATAATGTTGGCTCAGAACAATATATACGCAAGTACTACACATAAAATAGTGTACTAAAAACAGTAACACTTAGATACTGCCTGGATTAGAGCCTTTGAAAGTATGCAAAAATGAGTGCACAGATCTAAGCACTATCTCATCATCCCACAAAGGAACACCTACTTCATGATCGTTAAATAACACAGTTGTACAACGAAAACCTACTGCTACATAAGGAGTGAACAGAGAAAGAGACAGGGAATGACGGAAAGAATAGAAATTGTATTTTTGTAAGAGATGTAGGGCCATTTGTATGGTGTTGTTCTAATTTCTTCATTGGTAAGTTTTCATGCTCTGTACAATAAAATGTTTCTATAAGGAGCAAGAAGGGGTAGAAGAGGACAACTAGCATTAAGACATAAACAAGATAAGGCTGACTTAGTCTCCCTGTTAGGGCTGCAATGCTTTTGCAAATGATGCCTTGTTGCACTGTTCAAATATTATGTTAATTAAATTTTGAAAATAGAGAGAAATGTAGATGTTTGCAGTTAATTATATGATAGGAATATAATATAATACAAAAATGTCATGAAGTAGTAATTTGACCTACAGCTATGATTGAACCCATGACAATAAGCAAAACATTAGTCTAAAGGCAAGGGAATTACAGTGGATATAAAAAGTGTACACACCCCTGTTAAAATGCCACATTTTTGTGATATAAAAAAACGAGATCACAATAAATCATTTCAAAGCTTTTCCCACCTTTAATGTGACCTATAACCTGTGCAATTTAACTGAAAAACAAACAAATCTGTTAGGGGAAAAAATATAAAAAATAAAAACCGTACAACAAGCTGGTTGCATAAGTGTGCACACCCTTAAACTAATACTTTATTGAAGTACCTTTTGCTTTAATTACATTATTCAGACTCTGATTAACCCCAAATAAAGTTCAACTGTCCTAGTAGGATTTTCCTGACATTTACTCAGTTGCCTGCTACAGCAAAAATCATGGTTTGCAGAGACCTTACAAAGCATCAAAGGGATTTCATTGTTGATAGGTATCAGTCAGGAGAAGGATATGAAAAATTTCCACAGCATTGGATATACTGGAACACAGTGAAGACAGTCATCAAAAAGTGAAGAGAATATGGGACGACAGTGATATTGCAAAAAACTGGACATCCCTCCAAAATTAATGAAAAGGCAAGATGAAAACTGGTCAGGGAGGCTAACAAGATACCTACAGCAACACCGAAGGAGATGCAGAAATTTCTGGCAAGTACTGGTTGTGTACTACATGTGACAACAATCTCCCATATTCTCCATATGTCTGGCCTATGTGCTAGGATTGCAAGACAGAAGCCTTTTCTTACATAGAAAACCATCCAAGCCCAGCTAAAATTTGCAAAACAATGCATCAAGTCTCCCAAAAGCATGTGGAAAAATGTGTTATAGGATGATAAGACCAAAGTTGAACTTTTTTTCCACAATTCCAAAAGGTACTTTTGGTGCAAAAACAACACTTTGCATAACCAAAATAATAGCATCCCCATAGTGAAGCATAATGGCAGCAGCATCATGCTTTGGGGTTGCTTTTCTTCAGCTGGAACTGGGGCTTTAGTCAAGGTGGAGAGAATTATGAACAGTTCCAAATACCAGTCACTTTTGGCCCAAAACCTTGAGGTGTCTGCTAGAAAGCTGAAGATGATGAGGAATTTCACCTTTCAACAAGACAATGACTCCAAGCATACATCCAAATCAACAAAAGAGTGGCTTCAGCAGAAAATTAAAGTTTTTGAATGGCCCAGCCAGAGCCCAGAACTAAATCCAATAGAAAATCTGTGGGTGACTTGAAGAGGGCTGTGCACAAGAGATGCCATCGCAGTCTGACTGATTTGGAGCACTTTTACAAAGAAGAGTGGGCAATTATTGCCAAGTCAAGATGTGCCATGCTGATAGACTCCTACCCAAGAAGACTGAATGTTGTAATTAAATCAGGAGGTGCTTCAACAAAGTATTAGTTTAAGGGTGTGCACTCTTATGCAACCCGTTTATTGTATGTTTTTTATATTTTCCCCTAACAAATTTGTTTTTCAATTGAATTGCACAGGTTATAGGTGACATTAAAGGTGGGAAAAGTTTTGAAATGATTTATTGTAGTCTCATTTTTTTTATATCACAAAAGCCTGGCATTTTAAAAGGGGTGTGTACACTTTTTATATCCAGTGTATTTCAACATACCACACAGGAACGTCTACTTCATTACATAGGGCAGCTTAAGAACTGTTGTGGTAACTGATTCACAGTAGTGCTGTTATTTTGCCTTTACTCTGTATTCCCAAGATGCAGTGGATTTTAACTGATTTGTGTGAAAGTAACTGGACTTTTGCAGCTGAAATTAATATCTTCAGCTTTTTCCACATGAAGCTGAATGGCACTGACTGCCATCTCAATTGTTTTGTGATGACAACCTCTGCGCAAATGCTGAGGCAAAAAATGAAGGCTTTTCCATGGGCCATTTCTGGCCAAATGTTTTGTGCGTGATTTTATTTTTTGAGCAGATTAATTGTGTGAAAAAGGGGTTGATAAGACATTAGTGAAAATGGAGGTGGTAAGCAGAGTTTAGGACACAGGGGAAAGAATACAGGAATTTGTAGGAGGGTGGTGAGAGAGCACCATAGCTATCCACTTCTACATAGCATACGTTAAGCCCTAATATGCTTTATGTTATTGGTTATGATCATGGTTGTTTGGAGAAAAATTTGTATAACTTCTGACATACAGGCATGTTGGGAATAAGACACTGGTAAACTGGTAAAATTGAGTAGTGCCATCTGAGGATCGACCCCCTCCCCAAAAAAATCAAATGTTAAACTTTGCTGAGTAACTGTCACTGCCAAAGAAGAACTTGCTTGCCATGATGGTAATTTAAGGTATAGTAAGACTGAATGTAGAAATAAAGAAGAAATGCCTGTATGCCTGTGACTTTACTTAGGGAACTGCATTTCTATGTGAAATAATACATGTCAGAGGCATGCAGTTGCATGACCTGAGTCAGACATGATGGGTTACATTGCAGACATACTTCATAACACCTACTGTCAGAAGCATGCATGCTTATGATATGTGATAAATAAATAATTACAACAAAAATATTGTATGCATCATACCTATGTTTGTGCATTCTACATAAATATAATCTATGTCTTGTTTTAAAAAATTTACAGACATTATTGTGTGCTTTTACAGCAAGCAGTAATGATATACTTCTTGCAATAAACAGAGTTATGTTATTGACATGCATTTACTGTGATATTCATGAGCAAATGTGGACACACATGCATTCTGACATCCTCTGTTAAAGTTTCTGTCAGGTAGATTTGAACCGTGCAGTAGCTCTATTCAGTTTTTGCAATGACTTCTCTTACACCATGTGCCACAGAGAAAGTTCGATGAAATGTTGAATTTATTTATTTGCATCCAGAGTACTGACAACCATGTACCTCCACCAGTCTTATTTGTGCTACAGAAGGCAGCCTAAATTGTTTTTTTTCCTTAATACGTGAGCTATGTTTGCATGCTGCCAAGCAGAGAACAAATGCAAAAGGCATAAAAAAAACTGTCATAGAAAAAAAGCTGAAAGAAAACTTAATTTAAGTATAGGGTACAATTAGCAATGACCAGAGGAAGAAGTACATTACAGTGACACATTCAACCTTCTCACATCTCCTTGACACATCTGAACTTTAATTTCTGCCACACATTATTGAGACTGTAGGTACAGGCAAATAATGTTAAAAGGGACATACAACAGCTTACATGTTGTTACCAATACTGAGAATAGTTAATTTTTAAACAGCAACATAATTGTATCACAAAATGTATGTAAATATTCATTCAGAGACTCATCTGTAAAGTTATCACTTCACTGAATTTGAACCCAGCATCAGCTGTTTTATTTCTGTAAGATCACTGCATTTATACGCAGTAACAGTGAGAAAGCTACTCTTGCAGTGCATTATCTTCACTGATAACTATCAAGAGTGCTGATGTCCATGCACCAACACCAGGCTCGTTTGTGCTACAGAAGGCAGCCTAAACTAAATTTTATACTTTTTTTCCTTAAACGCTGGACTGTAGTTCACTGTTGGGCACTGCAGATAGTCCGCAGTTGCAAAACACAAATGGTGTTCAAAGGAGGAAGACAGAAAAAAATAAAGAATGGCACTGAAATAAAGGAAATGGAAGACACATTATGAAAAAATCTAGTTAAATTCTAGTTTTGATATTTCTTCAACTCAGTTATGCTTCCACATAAAAATATACCAATTAAACATCAGTATGTTCCCACAAACACATCCACATTTGGATTAGAACCCCAGTACACCAGGGTATTCACAAGACACAGTTCATATTCTTATCAGTATGTGCCACACATATTTTATTATGAAGATGAAAAGGAGGTTACCTATACTCAATATGTGACAAAGTATCAATTGACATTACAGGTGTAACAGAAAAAATTCTGACCTTTGTCCTTTGTAATTTGCAGCAAGATCTGTAGATGGGTGTGATGCTGGCAAGAGGGCAGATAATCTTTCCTCACACAATATAAAATAAAACATTTTAACACTGAAACTCTTTGCTTCTCTTTATTTTATGAACATCGTTCAAATATCTATGCCTCTCTAGCGAGACTGCAGTGTTCTATGTGACTTTCTTAGAATTGCAGACACAGTTGCATTCAGAGGCAGAAAATGTTGTCATAAATAATTCATATCAGTGCTAGGAATGTTTCCCTCCTAAGTCAGTCAATGGTAATCACAATATTTCTTGTCAGTACCTTCTCCCTGACACACCCTGATTTACGCTGCAGTCAGAGTAATCATTCACACTTGCAAATACATAGCAGGTAACAATTCCCAGTGCTCATCTTTGCAGAGATAAGGAGTGTGCATGCAATCATGTAGGTCCTTATATTATGTTTCCATCTCCTGCACTTAGTGGAGATTTTGTAATTCATGAATTCTAATGACTTCACACCTCAATTGCAAATTTGCAGTGCTCACAGGTCTGAATGTGTACTAATTCAAGGTAATCATGCAGCAAGGAAATGTGTATCATGGTAGGGGAGACTGTTTCGCCAGGGTGCTGAATGCTTCTAACTGCTTGCTAAGCACGTTTCTAGTGTCACAACTAATGTGATACGTGTATAAGTTGCTGTTTTATACAAAATGCTGTACTTCAAACTTAATGATGAATTGTAATTCAAAATACACCCATAGCTAAATGTATACATTTTTGACCATTGCTGATGGCATGAGCATGTATATCAGGTATTTGTTACATTACAAAAGTCTTTGAAGAATGTAATATGACATTGTGGAGCATTTTCTATGCCCATCTAGCAAATTATTGCAGAATCATGTTGTATCAGGCTCTAGAAAGGTCAGGAGGTTGACATTTGTGTCCTAAAAATGTGTTAAGCCTGTGGTATATAATTTATCACCCTCCACATAAGTGGACATTCAAGAACACTTCTACCCATTTGTACTTCAAAAGTGTACATGGCTAATGCTGGAAAGTACTACTCATTTACATAGCTGTTGTCCTCCTTACATGACATGTGCTCTTTATTTTCATTTATTTCCTTTACTTTTTGGGGGTGGGGGGCTGTATTTACTTGTATGTACTAATAAGGAGCTTTAATATCTTTACTCGTCTTATAAGTTGATGTTGTTTCTGACTCAAAGATAAAACCAGTGGGTATACAGCAGTATTTTTCAATAGGCAATACAATTCAATAATTTACACTCATTTCTTTAGTGTTAAGGTTGCCATCATGTATCCCCCCACCATTACCCTGTGCCATTGATGGATGACTGTGCACTAGCATTTGCACATTTGTAATGAAGTTACAACTCCATATCTGAGTGGGAAAATAACATGCTTGGTGCACATTATTGTGCAAAGTCCATAGGTACATATTGCAGCCATCACAATCATACAGTATTAGTGACATCACTATACACAGGACAGATGTGTCATCTTAGGGGCATATGAAGACTTGTATGTAGAACTATGCAGTATGTTTTTTGTTTTTTGTTTTTCAGACAGGTTCAACACTTACCTAGGGCCTCAGATGAAGGGGGGGGGGGGCAGACTGCATATTTACAATACTGTTTCCATGTTTACCTGGTTTTGATATATAATTGTCTGTATTGTGTAGTGAATAGTTAAGTCAAACAGGATATAAAACAAACATTCTTCTTCTTCTTGGCGAAGGTCTGGCAATAGCAGCATCAGCAACATTAATTATAGCCTATTGTGCATACAACTTTCTAATGGCATAGCAAATACTAAAATGCATTTTTCTAAATTAATCATGGCTGTAATCCAAAGAATTTTGGATTTCTGGACAAATGGCTACACTGAGTCTACACAATTACTTTATACATTCATGAATAGCTCTGCCATGCTGGATTAGTTAACCATCATGTAATTCAGATAGTTGGGATATCATTAGCATATTCTGCCATTTACCTTTGTGTAGAGCTATTTAATGAATAGCAAATAGCACATTACTGTGCATGCATTGCACTGTGCCACTTAAGTGTTAGCTTAATTTAATGTAGATGTTAATGAATTCAGGCTATTGTCTCATTCTACTCCTTTCTGGTTATACCAGTAAACAACAATGATAGTATGCACCTATCTGTGCCTCTGCATCTGTTAAAATCCTGTTGGAAAGCAATCATTCTCCAACAAAATATCAATGTAGGATTCACCCATTATCTAATAAAACATAATTCCTCTTTTAGCTATCCAGTAGTATTGCTCAACATGAAATAACCCAGTGATTCCTTACAAAGAAAATCTTGAGTATATGCTCTTAACATTACCATGAACAACTGTCAGCCCTATTTTATTTGTTGTCTCTTACAGATACTTGGGTGGCAACTTCTGCTTGATTTTCATGGCTACAAATGACACTATCCTGTCTGATCTATTACACATCCAAAAAAAATGGTAATACTACCAACACTCAGCATGTACCTCATTAAGCTCCTAAACCACAATAAAAGGTCTTGTTTCCTCACCAAAAAAGATTACAGAATACAATACCCTAAGCTGATCTGATAGAATAAAAGCCCTGTCCCTCTACTTGCTGTTTTTCAGATTCCTGATGGTTAATCTCTGCTTAGCATTCATAGCACTCTTTGTACTCATTCCCCTACATAGAACTAGCATTAATGCAAATAACCATCCAGAGATCTAAACATATACTAGTGCATCAAAACATCAGATGTTGTGACAGATACCTCACCCAGTGTGTCCACTTCTTTTGGAATAGGCTGCCTCCTTGCATATCAAGAAGAACAATAATGGATAATTGGATGGGTGATCACAAATTTTCACTAGTGATATATGGAGAATGTCTTCTTAATGAGGGACATGGTTAATGTACCACTGATACTGGGTAATGTGGTTGAGCATCTTAATGATCTCCTTGGCCATAAGCTTAACAGTAACAGATTTTATCAACCCATCAACTTGTTCAAAAGATATAAAGCTATAAGAAAATATTAACAAAATCTGTTGACATAACTGACATACTCCCAAAGGATCCTGGAACTGCAGAATAGGACTTGCCCTCCTTGTCAAGTAAAGCACTCCATAATGCTTTTTAAAACATACCTTGATGAGTGGATGAGGATCTATGAATTCACTCTAGGACTGCCATGTTTTGTTCTTATAGACAGGCAAAACAAATAATAGGACAAGGCTCTTAATTATCTACAGGACTAGTTGCCTAGTTAGAATATATGAAGCTAAGAACAAAGGCTCTAGTAGCAGACAATGTTGTCACAATACTGAAGATGTGTTAACCATAGAAAAGAAACATGCATGGCCACTTCAGTGGAGTAGAGGGATAAAATCCAGACTACAGCCCGAGTGACCCAGGTTGATTTAGTCACTTGGTTGACTAATGGAGGAGCAGGGAGGGATGAGCTTGCTTATCCGTGGGTTGGGGTAGGGGTGGCCAGGTGACATAGGTATCTCTCAACGATGTTCCCTAATGGTGAGCTGGAGATTGGGGATATCACTGGTGGGAGGCATAGCCTCAAAAGGAGTCATATTGAACTTGGCTGAGCTGCTGTGGAGGTGGGGAGTTATGCAGCAGTGACCACATTGCATGCCTGCCCTTCAGATGTAACCCCTTCACAGTAAGACAAGAAGGAGGAGGAGTGGATAGGGCATACAAAGAAAATGTCATAGATGATTGCAAAGAAGGCTGAGTCCCTAAGATGCCATTAGGATCTGTGATCAGTCCCAGCAGCACTGGACTAAGGGAAGTAGGGGATTAGCACCACATAAAAACAAAAAGAAATATGGATGCTGAGGTCCTGCAGGCAGACCATTTCTGTGTATTCCTAGGGCTGATGTAGAACAGAGAGACTCATGCTCACTGACAAGTGCAATGCAGACCTTTGTAAAGTGATAAACACCTACTCATGTCAGTGTAGTAATTTCAATGTCATCATATGTACATCAAATATTATATGCAATGCTGTCAGTGCCATTATAGGTTCATAGGTTCATAAGTACTTACTAAGCTATTGATCTGTGGAGGCCTATCAGTTTTGAGAACATTTATGTAAGAGTATATCTTCTAATCAAAAATATAAAACTGCACGTAAGAATATGGGAAATTATAAGATAAAAATAAAACAATATTACAATGTTTGTTAAAAGAGTATGACAGTGTCTGAACTCTGAAAAGATGACTGCAATGATTTAGATGCATTCATAAATCCAGTGATAGCTTACCATTGTGCAATACACTACATCTGATGGAGTTTAAACATGCTGACATCCATCCACAGCATTTTGTGATGTTGCTTACTTTATCCTGACATCCTGTCATTACCTGGTGGGCAATCAGATACAGTTTCTAATGTTCACGTAGCATCATAGTTATCTGTCTATCTATAAATGCTTCTCTTGGATCATTTATTCTGTTTCATATTATGCAAGGCAAAAATACCTGCCCCACCCTGTGGTAATTTATGCTCTGCACAGCTTTCATAATTTAATCTTATACACTATGATAAAAACTTTATTGTCTGGTTTTCAATGCAATACTAAAATATGAGCTAAATTACTTTAATATGAGTGCAAAATATAAAGGCCAGAATGCAATATCACTAATTCATTTTTGTCTACCTCTTAATGCTATCTTCAAGAGTAAGCAAGGCTCCTGAAATGAAATACAGGAATACTGAATTCTTGCTACCTTCCTCTCCTCACTGCTTACTATCTCTATTATACAGTACTCAAATACTCCCATACAGGGCCTACTATGTGTAAATTATTACATCTTCTGTGATGTGTCTTTTGATTGAATCAGTTAATGTGAGTCTTTTCTCCCAAATACTGTCATCCAGAGTCTACTATGCATAAACTAAGCTTGCTTGGAACAAACCATTGTATGATGTATCTTTTTGACTGTACATTTACCACTGTACATATTGTTTGATATACAGCTTTTCTCCCTGGGCCACCGCTGTAAATGGAACTCGTTCCAGTCAGACTTTCCCAATAAACAAATGTAAAATAAAATAAAAATGAATAAAAATAAAAGTAAGGCTATGTCTATGCTGGAGCACTTGAATGCATGGACTGAGATTACCTCAATTGGGCTTAAGAAATACTGGTGTTTCTGAAAGTATCAGAATTCCTGCTTTATATTAAACAGTCTTTAGTCCCATACCTCTCAACCTGCAGATCTTGAAAATAGAAACCAAGGCTCTTGAAAAATAGGAACATTCACCTAAAAATGTGGACATCTAATTAGCATAATATTTTAATACCAAATATCACATAACTCTTCCTGCTTCCAGCAGGAATTTGGGATACCACTCAGAAACAAATATTAAAAAAAACAATGATAAAAATTATGGTGAAATATAAGCACATTATCAGAGACAGTGTAAAATCTGTAGTCTTCATTGAAATGTATCGCAAAATTCTACTATACACATTCATTTACTTTTACTTCAGTAAAAGGGAGTTGTAAGATGTGTGTGTCAACTTTATATTATTATTACTGCTAGTATGTCAGTTGTATAGAGTGGTTTTCGTGTACTAGACAGCTTCAAAAATCACATGTGATGAGGGAGACTCAGGAAATTGTGTGAATGGCTAAATCAAGCTTGAAAATAGGGACTTACCTCCAAAAACAGGGAAATCCTAAATCATGCCTGGAAATACCAATTTTCCTTCAAAATAGGTACAGTTGAAAGGTCTATTAGTCACTGAAGCAGCAGACATCCATTTGCATATATCACTAGGCACTGGCTGTTTTTTGTTAGCATGCATCCTAAAGTTTAAATTAAAAACAATACCACTTAAACTGCTTTATTTGCATTATATTCTGATAAGTTTAATAAGTCTGCTGCAGTCCTCATGTGCAGTATAGGGTAAAAACCAAACTGCAGAATCATTAATTTTCTACTACAAGATTAACGTTTTCTATATAGAAAAATGATATCATCAAGCAAGGAAAGAGTTGTAGCAGAACAGTTGACTACTACTGCAAAAAAAAAAAAAAAAAGAAAGAAAAATGGCCATATGGGGGATGTGGCTGGGCAAATTTAAATTTTAAGTATGTACACCTCTAAATATTCCTTTTTATACTGTTGTAGTGTTTGAAGTCAACCACCTGTGCAGAAAGACTAAACTATCAGGCAGCTGTTGTAGTATTGCTCTACCATATTGTTACTGTTTTGCTTCTTAAAACATCTAATCAAGTAGGGCAGACAGGAGACATGACAAGGATCAGTGTTTTGTTGGCAGCAAAAATTTTCCTTCTGTTCCATTCGGGCATGCAAAAACAACTTAATTGTCAGTTTAGCACTTTCTGTGAAAGATCTTCAAATTCAGTGGTGGCTGGTGACTTCAAATTAAAGGGGGGTTGCAGGAGACAGCTGAATGGGTGGGGCCAATATGGGTGGGTGTGGCCAACTAGAAAGGGATGGAGCTCTGCTCAAAACCACAACTGGAACTTTAATTAAATATGCTGCCCTGGGTGTCAAACCATCATTACAAGAGTTCGATTAAGACAAAATGAAGTGTAGAAGAAAAATATTTCAGTGCATTGGCTACATGACAGCTTACTTAATATCTAGATGGAAACACAAAGGTTGTGAGGCATGAAAAAATGAATTAGTTTTTAAATACATTACTGGAATGCCAGCCAAAATGTACTATAAAAAAAGCAAGCAGCACTCAGGTCAAACCACTTCTCCTTGCACTGCAGTTCAATTTATAATTTATATTCAGCTTTATAAAATTACCAAGTAACATGCTGAAAGTAGCAATCTCTGTGATACCCCCACTTGTAAAAATGTTTCTTATCCAAAAAAGACCTGCTGCCTGAAAACAACTATCTACTTGTTTCATGGGGAAGACATGATCAAAGTAAAAAAAATGGACAGCAAACAAGAAACAAGCTCAAGATAAATTGCTTAAAGGATTACTGCACAAGTTATGGACCACACATGATAGATTGGCAGTTTACTTTACGGCTAAAGCCTGCAAAGATGTCTACAAGTCTCCAACAAATGTAATGAGCTTCTGAAAATACTGCAATCCTGTCCTTTATTACAAATACTATCATATGTACTTCAATACCTAAGGCTTATCCGTTATCTAATTATGTAAATATTCTCTGCATGGCAACAACAAAAAGGCTTTCAATGCTGGTAATTATTTAACAGTATGCTTATTAAAGCTTACTTGCATCTTACAATCTCCAACAAGCTTACCTGATGGTCATTAAAGCATTGATACTTAAGCACAGAGCAGCAGGGCACTGTGACAGCATGAATTTTCTGAATAATAAGAAGCATAAATCAACAGTATAAAAATATGACAGAAAAATAAAACCTTCTGCAAAATCAAGGACAGATCAAAAACCACTGTTGTACTTTTGTCTACCTTGGATGGGGGAATACTCTGCACACTTACACTGCATAACTGCTCCTTGCCTTGCTTGGATGCATCCAGAGTCAGTACATGGGGGAATGGGCTGCAACAAATATGTCACAAGCTGAAATGTCTCTGGCTGATGGTGATGGCTCTAACACTCATACCTCTCAACCTCAGAGCAAGAAATCTGGACAAAGCCATACATAGAAGTGGAACACAGGCCCAAAAATAAGGACAATTTTTAAATATTGATCTTATAAACTTAGAAAGATAATAGAATAGTTGTAGGTCTTGCATTAGTATGAATTGTCTGAAGGGTATAAAATCTGAAACTCAAATGTCTGCCATTGTTTTCTAACTTCATTCTTTAATGATTTGCCACTAATTTGCCAGAAAACCACAATTTTATGAAAAACGGACCAAAAATGTGATGCAAAAATATAAAATTGCCAAACAATACAGCTGGGAACCTATAAAAGAAGGAACACCTTTTTAATATTAGTACTGTTAACTTGAGCAGCTGACAAAATAAGAGAATCTACATACATTTCTGAAATAAAAGTAATCTATAACTCTGATTATTGCAGTTATTTATAATTGTAAACCCTCAACATTTTCTTCCAAAATTGCCATTTTGCAGAGGGATTATTAGGGGGAGAGCAACATTTTGAGCCAAAATTGGGGATAGTTGAGAGGCATGGATATTCCTAATTCTAAAAAGTGATTTATTTGCACGTACCTCTCAACCTCTTAATGCAGGAAATCTGGACAAGGCCAAATATATTGGGAGAATGTACAAACAGTACTAGAAAATGCTCTTCTATAAAGTTAAGACACTTAATAGAATAACAGGTCTTGCTTTAGAATGCATTTTTCTGAAGGTTATGATGTTGGAAACTCAATGTCTGTCATTATTTAGTGACTTCATGCCTAAATGATTTGCGAGAAGACCACAAATTTTATGAGGAACAAACCAAAAATAAGAAGCAAAAATCTATTCATTCTGCAAAAATATGGACAGTTGAGAGGTATAGTTCAGCTGGTTCTGTCTTGGAGTTTGCTGACCTTCCTCCCTCACAAAATCATGGTCAAATGGAGCCTCCCCCCTGCAGCCATTCCAATGTCCCATTCCTTAGTTATTTCACCCCATTTAATATAAACACTATAATGTGCATAATGCTTTACTTCTGCGATGATTTGGATTTCATTTGAAAGTTTTAGTTTGCATTTTACAGCACAAACACTAATAGATATTTGCTAAACAAAGCAATGCAGTCTCACAATGAAAATAGACTTAGCATTAAAACTTCTCTGCCCTTGAAACTCACATTCATTGAAACAGCATTGAAACCCACATTCAAAGAAAATACATTTTGCCAGTGGCAGATAAAGATTAACTTTGGGCTGTTTTCAAATCATAGGCCCCTTGCACATGAAACATAGACGTGCTCTTTGATACACCTTCCTGATTATATTAAATTATATTCCTTGTACAATACAGTACAGTTGTTATAGGGCATTTTAAATTTATTGTTTTGAACATTTTTTCAGTAAACAATGAAACAAAATGCATGCACCAGAAATGACAAAACTGCCCAATTCAGAACATTTTCATCATAAAAGTCTACTCAAACTTCTACAGTCCACCAGTATCCGTAAATATGTACAATCTCTGAAGAAGAAAAAGTCATCTAAATAATTTCACACTAAAGAGATATGTAACTAATGAAGAGGTTGCTGCTAGCAAACAACTTTATATTTCATTGTTTCATCTACAAATAAAGTGCCTGCTGCCCTTGAGGAATACATTGCTAGTAATATTGCAATATTGAATGGATGGCAAACTGATAACAGGTTCATAATTACTAGGTATCTTCACCAAAATGACTACAGCATTCAACCCCTTTACAACACAATACAGTATCAGCAATGCATCTACCTACTGTGGGAGTAGAACCCACAGCCTTCTGCATAAAAAGCAAGTACACTATCTGTTGTGTTATTAACAATGCAAGTTGGCTCAGCATAACAAGCACTAAACTTTTATTCCCCTGCAGCTCTCAGCTCCTTGTAAAATCTACTCAACACTCAGCTGTATCTCTAAACTTTGCAGCACAAAAAATCTGGAAAAAGCCAAAATTTATTGGGAGGGGGCAGACAAAATCCCCAAAACCAGGGACATATTTTAAGCATTGCATGTATAATGTTGGAAAGTTGCTAGAATAAAATGCTGTGTTACCACCATACATTTCACTGCCTTGTCTTGAATACAGGACCCTGTGCAAAACAGTCAGAGTGACATATCACTATGCCACATCAGCTGTTTTGTGAAAGAGAGGAAGACTGAAACTTAAATGTCTACCATTTAGTGAATTCAGTTCTCACCATAGCTGTCAACCTCTTAACACAAAACACCTGAACAAAGCCAATAATGGGGGAATACAGCCCCCAAACATATTCAGTGAATTCAGTTCTCACCATAGTTCTCAATCTCTTAGCAAAAAACATCTGGATAAAGCCAGTAATGAGAGAATACAGCCCCAAACATATTCAGTGAATTCAGTTCTCACCATAGCTCTCACCCTTAGCACAAAAAACCTGGATGAAGCCAATAATGGAGAAAAATAGTCCCAACAATAGGGACAAATTTCAAATATCCATCGTATAAAATTGTTAATATAAAAGGTTTTGTATTACCATGTACTTTATAAAGAATATGAAGTCTGAAATTCAAATGCCTGTCATTTTTATTGATTTAGCATTTGTTAACCAGGAAAGTCTGGCTTGGAACAAAAAACAATTTTCAGCAGAGGCCCAGGGAGAAACACTCCAGACACATGTCTTTGTAAGATGGGAGGACACCAGAACAAACCCACACAAACAGAGAGAGGATATGCAGACTCCACAGAGAAAGCACCCCAGCCAAAAATCAAACCAGAGAACCTGCAGTTGTCAGGCAACAATGCTACCACTGCACCACTAGACTACAAACTGTGTAAAGAAAAAAATACAGAAACCACTGATTTTTATGAGGAACAGAACAAATATGAGGCAAAAATCTGCAAATGCTTTATAAACCATGGTGGGTAGGGAATTCAGGCTCTTGCCCCCTGCACCCAAGGTACAGGGTTCAAGCCCACCACCATGTATCCTAAGTTATCTCTAGCCACTGGGGAATTTTACACACATAATTGAGGCTGAAAAGGGTCTGTAGAATGTATACCAGTCCGCTTATGCAGTTACCATTACCAAGAGACCAGCCTCCTTATGTTGTTATCAAATAAATAAAGCAGTTGGTTTACAAAGCAAATGGACAGGAACAAACTTAAAAAATGTATATACTTAAATCGGCAAGTCATAAACGCATAAGATGTTGAAATTTGTTATGTCAGTGCATACTTAGTGAGGGATATGAAATGAAGAATTATATTTTCCTTGCCTTCTAACAGATCATTAGTTGTATAAAAATTAAGTTGTGAGAATTTGGTCAGGTTCAGAACAGCTGCTCAATTCCTATTCTTTCAGTGCAGTCTTTTCCTTATATCTATGGGCTTGTTCTTTGGTTTTCAGTTTGTAGATTATGCTTTTTTGTTTGCTTTTTTTTAATGTATATGCAAGTATAGGACCTTGAAATAGTTCATGCTTAAAAAAATGCATATGACTATCAAATGTGTAGTACTGATTACTCAAAAAACAGAAATCAAATACCTTGATCTGATATTGTCAGTAACACTTTGTAGAGATATTTCATAAACTTCATCTTCTTAGATCTTCCACATTTTCCAGAAAATTACATGAACCATTACATAATCCCTTTCTAGTGCAAGTCACACAAATAAGCAAAATATTCTATTGAAAAAAGCTTTTAATTGACTAAATGTGGAATGTCAGGGTTTTACAACAGTTGGCTGCAGTTTGGGAAAAGAGGTTTACAATGCAATGGATATGTTACTACTGAAATGTGCATTGTACCACTGAAATAGTTCAATACAATTATTCAGATGCACTCAGATGCACATACATATATACATGGGGATTAACACACACACACACACACACACACACACACACACACACACACACACACACACACACACACACACACACACACACACTTCTGCAGTACCTGAATTCAGTTATCCTCAGTCTAATTCAAGTTCTTCTGCAGTATCAGTGTTTCCCGAGTCCCACGTAAGCTAACGGCAGGGTTCCCCATGAGAGTGTAGGCTCAACTGTCCTCCTGGCTGGTTTACCCGCAAAAGCAGTCCAGAGTTCTCCCGTTCTATGTGGTCATCATCGCATAGACTTCTGGGCATCTGCAGGGCAGAGATGTCTTCCCCTCTATCCAGACTGTCGACACAACAGGTCTAGAATTCAGTGAGTTTCAGGAACTCCAAGCATGCATACGTGGAGTTCCAGGACTAGCAATTTTTTTTTTGTTTATTGTTATTTTGTTTTTTCTTCTTTCTGTAACTGGGGGGGGGGGGTTGCAGTCCTGGAGTTCTATAGCATGGGCTGCCCCTGTTCAAATTAGTGAGACTTTTTGTTCATTCTCAGATTTCTTAGAAATGAACTGTAATGTAACTACAGATCTGTGGCAATAATGCCAGACTATGCCGTCTGAAAATTGGCCTTCTCTACCTTTGAATAAAAGTTGCCTTCTGCAAGATAATATTTAGAAATCAGGAATTATAATAAGATAATTGGAGAGAAAACACACTGAAGAAAAACATTTAGCAACAAAGGCTTTTCCACATCCATTCCAGATTTATACAGCAGTGGGCTGCCATCATCAGTAAAAGGAGTTTAAGCCTCATCTCCCTGCATACCTCTCAACCACTCAGAGCAAGAAATCTGGACAAAGCCAAAAATAATGGGGGGACAAAGGCCTCAAAATAGCGATAGATTTTAAATGTTGCTACTCTAAAGTCAAATAGTTTTTAGAACAACAGGTTTTATATTGTTGTGTATTTTCTGAAGGACATGAAGTCTGAAACTCATATAACTGTCATTATTTATTAATATTTAGTGACTTCAGTATTCAGTGATTTGCCAAAAAATATATATATATAAATATAAATATATATATATATATATATATATATATATATATATATATATATATATATATATATGTGTGTGTGTGTGTGTGTGTGTGTGTCTGTGTGAAACAGACAAAAATATGGACATTCTTCAATAATATGGACAGTTGAGAGGTATGAGGCTACCCATATTAACAATGTTGCCTCACACTTGGAAAAAAATATATACATCCATCCACAATCCCTTTTCCCATTTTTGCACATGGGATCTGGGAGTCACTTTAACAGTGGGCATCACCTGGAGCCAAGGTTCACACCATTGGTTGGCTAGCCCTGCTGCAGTAATTCTTCCACACCAGACACTTTAATGCACACTCAAACCTATTGCCAGTTTCAAGGGTCCAGTTCATATAAAACTGATTTAACAAGAGCATGGTGTAGATTTACATTGGGCATTTTACACACACGCACACACACACACACACACACACACACACACACACACACACACACACACACACACACACACACACACACACACACACACACACACACACACACACATACACACTTTTTAACTGATGTAACAAGAACAAAATGTAAATTTACATTGGGCATTAGTTTGATATCATATTTACTATCTGTCTCAGTTCTTCTGTGATAGTTCATAATAATAAAAACAATCAAGAAATTCTTAAGAGAAACTTGGGTATAAAATGCATTCAAGAATGTTATTCTGCCTCCAAGAGATTAATTGCTTCTCAGTCCTGATTTATATTGCAGAAAGTTGACTTTTTCTTTTAGTAGAATATGAGTTTCTGCCTAGAGTCAGTAACAAAAACATCACATCGTTTTGTAAAATATTTATGTTTTTATTTTAATCGTGGGTAAAATCAGAATGTAAAGCACACTCATTATGTATTTCAGATTTACCATAGCTTTCAAAAGAGCTCCAAAGTGAAAACCATATATGATACCATACTTTAATAACAAAAAGCCATTTAAAATGCCTGATTTGTTACCTGTGTATATAGGAATCCATATGTGAGTTTCCTCATGATGTTTTATAATGAAAATGCCAGGAAAGTCTGGTAATATTCATGGGTAGAATAACACTCTCATTAATACAATTTCACCCCTCACAAGTATTTCATTGTGTGGCAGTCCTGATTTATATAACGACAGACTGCCATTATAGTTCTCGTGATTCATAACTCTGTTTGCATAACAGAAGAGTTATCTTTCGTGATGAAGAAAATACAATTTTTTTTCTTTCTTTCTTCTGATATAAAGACACCACAGGAAAACCATATTTTTAATAAATTTTGAATTCCATTACAATGAATAATAGATGTATACTCACAATGGAACTTGGCAGCATGTCACATGGTAATGATCATATAGGCCTGTTGGTGGGGACAATTAATATAGGGTTATAACTTATTTTCTAATAAACCTTTCTGGGGAAAAAAAACAACTCTGGGTATTCAATTAAAAACTGTAGTTAAGCTGTAACTTTTAGTTGCAGAGCTAAGAACAAAGCTTCACATTGAATGTATGAGTGCCATATCACACTTCCCAGTAATGTTTTTTTTTAATGTTTTTCTATAATAAAATGCAGATACTGGAGGACAGTATGTTCAGTTCATGGACAAAGAAATATATTTTTGGTCTTTTGGTGTAAAAGCAATATGTATTTATGATGGTGTCTATTATTGATTTGCCCTCAGAATGAAATGTAAAAATGTTCAGACCACACAAAGTCTCCAGAATCAGGGAAGAAAAATGCTTTAGTGTAGGGAAAGGAGGAACATTGGTAGGAAGGCTGGATTTAAAGACAATCTGCAACCCGAGGAAAGGGCATGTTTAAAATAACTTGTCTCTAAAAGGAACATTAGAATTATGAAGTCAGGCAAGGGAGGAGGTGTGGTGATTATGAATCAGATTGATTACACATTTAAAATGTTTGAAATTTTGAATGACAGTAACATGCATTTGAGGGTGTATAAGAATGAAATTAATATTGCCTATGCAAAAATTGACTGATTACTATTTGATATGTTTAGTCAAGGGGTGATAAGCCAGACTAAAATTGACTATATAACTGTGGAAGAACCTATTCCTTTTATTCTTGGAATTTCTGGCATCCCAGAAAATATACAATAGTAAAGATGATCCACCAATGAGACCCATTGTGACTGCAAAGGGCTCAAAAATGGAACCTTTGGCTGCATATTTTGATTTTTATTGCATGTATACTAACCCCCACACCCCCTGATATTTAAATATACCAACTCCAAGATCGCACTATAGTGCGGAAAAGGGAAATCTTCCCATTCCACTTTGTATGGAGATCTTCATTAAGAACGCTCGAACTTTTAAAAGTTCGATCATATGATCTTGGTCATATGAAAGTGGAACTTTTAAAAGTTCGATCATATGAAGGGAACCCCACTTGTCACATAGGCAAATTTACATTTGTATAAAAGTTATCAAACTATATTAACATAACAAACATACTTCACATATATTGCTATATATCATATAACATAAGCAATATTGCATAAATTATTCAGTTCCTGCTTTTTTTTTTAAACAAGAAACATCTTTATTAAACCATCACTTACTACATAAGCAATCATACATTTATATAAATGAAAACAAACCACACCGGCATAATCCTAGTTGGAAGCATTTTACTTCACAAACCATATTGACACAATCCCAGTTGCAAACATTATAAATCACTTATAATCTACCTAATTTTTCTCACTCAAACATGACATCGCTCATTTAAGTCGTACTGCCTTTTAAACCTCCCACAATTCCCATTTTTTTATATAGTTTGCTCCTACCCCTCTCTAAAGATCTCAATACCAGTTGTATTATCTCTGTTACTATATTCACTACTTCCAGTATAGTTGGTTTAGATTTTGATTTCCATTTTCTAGTAATTGATTTTTGGCAGTCACGATGATTAGACACACCAAGGTCTTACCATATCTAGGCAATTCTGATTCTGTATCATAGCTCAGAAAAATTATTTCCCTCGTCACACCAATCTGCCCACTCAGCATCTCCAACAGTGCATCCCGCAGGGAATACTTAAAGTCCACCAACTCACCAGAAAATATGTAACCCAATTGAATCTTTCTTCCCGTTCACACCTCCAATATTTCCTGTCTGACTGATGAAAAATTATCTGCAGTCTACTTGGGGTATAACAACATCTACATAAACATTTCCAGCTCAAAATCTTAAATCTTTTAGAATTTGTTGCATATTTGGAAGACATACATGTATCCTCCCATTACTTTTGTGAATTGCCTTTTCAGTCACTCTTCCCAATCCCTGCTAATCTCCTTATTGACTGTTATAGTTATCATCCAATATTTTATATGCTCTACTATTTATTCCTTTTTTGGCAGCTTCTATTCTAGATTCTATTAAAAACTCTGCTGGTCTTTCATGTAGAACCCCCTTATTTTTTTCTCTTTGCCTATATGCTGAAATCAATCGTTGATAGGGAAGGCAGTCTCTAACCAGAAGTCCAAATATATTCTTGGCATCTTTCCAATCTATCAACTTTCTCTAAGTTATTTTCTCCCAATACCTTAGTTCATGTGCCAGTTTTCTCAAATAAATCACAGCACTCTCTTGCCTATTGTATGTATCCGTAATTGCCGTCATCCCTATCGGCAGAATATCATTTCTCCATTCTTATGTTGGTTTAGTTTTTAGAATACTTTCTGCTATGTTATGGATGTAATATTCTGTATGATTATTGTTATTCTCCATAAAGGTGTGCATTCAAAATCCCAGTCTCTCCTTGTTTCTTGAGCTTCCCCCCCTGTTTCATCATCATCATTATATGTATAAAGTTGTGCTAGAAATTTTAAACAATCAAATTTTAACAAGTGTTTAAGTTGTTTTAAATATATATATATATATATATATATATATATATATATATATATATATATATATATATATATGTATATATACACATATTGGTTGTGGAGATTTTTATTCATTTATAAATGGCCTTTGGACATAATTAATAATTAATGGTGTTAATTATCATTGTTATTGGATAGGTTGCTGCTGATTGTTTGACCTATAAATAACTGCTTGATTTTTAGAAGAACTACTCAGTTGAAGCCCCAGGGATTATAGGGGTGAAAGTGCTAAGTCTGTTTTTATTAACCATTAATTTTCTCTACCTGAAATAATTTTTCTTCCGAGTTACCAGTGACTTTGTGTGGTCTGAACTTTCTTGGACTGTGGTTTCTTGGCATTCTTGTCAGGTATAATGTCAAAAGCAATGTTTTTCAGCCTGTTGCTGTTAGATGCATGCATTCTCAACCAGCAGGCCATACCAGTAGTTATCTAGTAGTGATCATATAACTTCCTTTGTCTCATATTTAGTCTGTCCTTGAAAAAATAACATTTGCATTTCTGATATCTCAATGAGGTAAGATTGAAAGACGAAATGGCCACAATAATGCATTTCAACTTATTGCTATCAGACACAAACAATGACCATGACAACCCAGATTTGTGATCAATCAACAGTGATCATGAAACTGCCTATCTGTGTCTCACACAACAATCCCTGTCAGAAAATGGCCAAGTTTTGTGGGCAACTCTTGCATATTATTGAGAGGAAAGTGAAAGTAATAATGACAGCAATAATTTATTTCAGCTTGTTGCTCTCAAACACATACACACACATCTGTGTGTGTGTGTGTGTGTGTGTGTGTGTGTGTGTGTGTGTGTGTGCGTGCGTGCGTGTGTGTGTGTGTGTGTTTGTGTGTGTGTACTATATATACACTGCTCCCCTAACACTTTCAATGACTGCTTCTAATGAATGGTTCATGTAAATGGCCTCTATTGTCACCCCTAGCCTGCTTTCCATAACAACAGATAAAGCATTATTCTGCACATTTCTGAAATGTGATCATGAAGAAAGTGAAAGACTTGGTATTAGTAGTTATATATTTCAACATGTAATTCATAAAGGCATAGACTGCATATATTCAAGCCATGACAATTATAAATCATCAGTAATCATTAAACTGCTTATTCACTCCCCCAAATAACTTTAATGCTAGATTGTACTGAATGTGAATAAACTGACCAGAGTAATGCATTTTAACTTGTTGCAGTTAAACACTATAGAATGCCATCCCACCCCACCCAGTCAGGATAACTCTTCTGTGATCACTTATCTGCCCTTAGTTATCACCCATGCAGTGTCCCAGCCCAAAATAAATGGCCACTTCTGGGAATTACCTACAATGTGTCATTTGCAAATTTCTCTGTTTCTTTGTTTTTGGCTCTCACAACTGACTATTAGCTGCTTCTTGGGTCTCACATCATCTACTTTGTTAATAAACTCCCTCTTTTGCCACCAGAGTAATTGTGACATATGTTCAGCATCAGTGAATAGACTGAGACATCAGGCATGTGTTCTTTGATTATTCGAAAAGCCCTGATCCTCCATGCAAAATCATAAACTCTAAGGGGGAAGAATGCAATGGGCTCACAGTGTATAGTTCACACCTCCATGTTCTACTCAGACAAATACCTGCTATCCTTGAAAGCAGCACTCATCTGCAGTCTACAAAATGGAATAACTGGTTAAGTTCCTGAATATAGGTCCATCCTCCATGAATGTACTGTCAACCACTAATTAAACATGGGTCACATCAGACCTAATCAGGGCTTTATCCTTCTACATCACCAGTGTAGTCTGAGTGATTGCCAGAAGTGGAATATATAATGTCCATAGTAATGTACTTTAACTTACAGCTGCATATATTCATTCCTACTTCCCTGATAAATACAAAATTAGAAAGAAACAAACATGCCTGGATGTTATGTGTGATATGTACTGTTAACACTGCACAAATATATATCTGTTTCCTGCTTAGAAATAACTGCTCCACTAGGCAGTGTCTGGTAATATAGAATAGTTGCTTTTCACAACCATTCTCTGGGTTTCAGTGCAAATAATAAAATATATGCCCCGGGATTTAATAAACTCCATGTAGGCTTTGTGCAAAGCCTACACAGAGTTTGCATATGTGAGCAGTTGTGCATAGTGAGCAGAAGCCCAATGCATATTTATGCTGTGCACTGTGTTTAAGAGAGGTTAATGGCCGTCAACAGTGTTGCTGGCCAGGAAACTATGTAGGCAAACACGGATAGCACTCCTGTTTAAATTAGAGGACTGATGATCTGCTATTTTGCATGTAATGTCACAATGATCAACAGGGCTTCACAGATACCAGTCATTCTATTAGTGCAAGACATCAGGACAAAAGCCAACATAATGGGGGGGGACAATGACCCAGAAATACAGACATATTTGACATATTTTCCCTATAGAAATATGATAGAATAACAAGGGGTTTTTGTTAAGATACATGTTCTGAAGGATTTGAAGTATGAAAATCATATGTATGTAACACTGAGTGACATCAAGCATGAGATCATACTAGTGATATGGCAAAAAGCCACAAATTTGATAAGGAACACATTTGGATATCCTGTTAAGATATGGACATTTGAGATGTATGAATGCTAAGTATTTGGTCCAAATACATTACAGAACAGTGCATTTACTGTGCAGAGTATTGTGATATCTCATTGTTGGCATTCTGTACTGAAGCTGTATAAATGATCTGTAATGGTACATGGACTGTCATGTAAAATAAACACTCAGGGGACATGTATGTATTACATAAGGACAACCAGATGAATTTTAGGAATGAACATAGGGACAGAGGACATGTGAAATAACCTATTGTACAACAAATAAGGGCATATCAACGGAAGATGGTTGTTGTAGCAACACAAATCACATATCTATATTGTACAGTAGGGACTACAGAGTGAAAATGTGTATTATGTGGCTGTCACACAAGGTGACATAACAATGGGGGGGGATAACTGTGTGTGATAAGCATCCTTACATGAATAATACAGAGGACATCTATTAGGGATCTGACATACAACTGGAGAAGGGTGCATATTGTGAAGCTGTGCAAACTGATTTGACTGAAAATGAGTGTAATCTCAGGAGTGGTCTCCAGCAAGTGGGGCACAGATAAAGGATCATGGACAACATTAAAAGAAGCAACCGCAATCATGGCCAATATCAGAATGATACCACCAATAATCCCATGCCTCTGACATAACATATCTGATTTAGAGTAAACTCGGCTTGGTGGACTTCTTTGAGAAGGTCACCAAAGCAATGGATGAAGGCAAAATTATTCACACTGCCTACCTTGACCTGGCCAAGGCATTTGACAAAATACCCCACTTGGGCATTGTTGACAAACTCAAAAGGAAAGGTACAAACCCATATGTCACCTGGTGGATAGCCAGCTGACTCACAGACAGGATCCAGGAAGTTAGAATTGGGGAGTCCATCCTCACAAAGAGGCCAGCCACAAGTGGTGTCCCTCAGGGATCTGCCCTTGGACTGCTCCTTTTTGGCATTTACTTCTCAGACATCAAGGCCAATGTCAGTGGTCTCTGAATGACTAAATTTGCAGATGATTGCAGATTAGGAGCTGTCACTGAATCTCACACTGGCACAAATGTTCTCCAGGATGAGCTATCACAGACAAACAGCTGGTATCAGAGCCATGGACTAAAACTAAATGCCAAGAAATGCATAACAGTATCCTCTAGGAAAGGCATCCATCCCTGGTAACTATCATATTGACAACACACCCCTTAGAGCTGACCCAGTAGTCAGTGACTTATGGACACATAAAGATAGTAATCTAGCCTTTGACCATCATGTGTCCACAGTGGTTAGGAAATCATTCTATGTTATGCAACTTATAAAGAAAGGTATGGCATTTAACTGCAAAGAAGCCATTGTTCCACTGTATTCAGCTCTCAGACCTATCAATGAGTACAACGCTCTCTTTTGTATGTACCTAACCAGGCATATCCAACAACTGGAATGTCCACAGAGGTTCCTCACTAAAAGAATACAGGGCATAAGTAAAATATCCTATGCAGATGCCTCCAAGCCCTATCCTTGTATTCTGTCTCTTACAGGCTTTTGAGGGGAGAGCTATGCCTGGCATACATAGCATTTTCAGACCCCACTCTGATGGACCTCCTGCATAACCACAAAACGAACAGCACCATAATTACCCATTCTAAAGACTTAAACCTTGCCTGTGATACAAATAGGACCTGCTGTAGAGATAGGTTTATATCCAAGAGACTATGACATCTATGGAACAGGTTCCGCATCCATGTGAACAGAGTTCCTCCCATCCCATTCTAAGTGCAAATTGGACAATTGGATGGGAAGCCAGGAATCCATTCCCTGGTTTGGTATCTACGTCTCTAATGGGCAGAGGCAATCTGTAAATGGTTCATCTCCAAGGCTCATGCTTACACTTATCAAGGGTATCAAAACTTATCAGAGATTTGAGATGCATAGCTAGGCTTAAAACAGCCCTTGTGGTCATTAGTCTAGTAAACACGTATGAACTCATGAACCTAAGAGATGATTCTGCACAAACATACTAGTACAACTATTATATCACTATGAGGGTAATCACGCACATTGTCCTGGTATATATATATATATATATATATATATATATATATATATATATATATATATATAGAGCACAATCCACACTGTCATGAATGATATCATGCCATTAATGTTGCCAAACACCTATGTACGTAGTGTGTGCATCACTGGAACAGGTAGCACACATGCATCTGCTGTAACAACTTGATTGGTGTTTTGCACCATCAGACAGTGATATTTATGGCACAAAAAAAACTAGGTATGGCCAATAAGCTGTGTGACAACTCACTGTGACAAAGGTGGAACACTTCAGTTACACATCAGTGGAAGATGTGTAAGGAGGTACATGAAGAAGGGCGCTTTGTACTAAGTTATTATTGTGATAAAGGCTGGTAACTATGAGAGTATTATGGCCTCTGATGCGGATGCCCTTCAGATACTCAGTACTTGTGTTATATATAAGGGAGTAGTCACCACTATGACCACATACTGGTGGACATTCCAATTACCATCTACCCCAGGACACAGGTCACATACCTATTGGTCTGATTATATGGTGTGATGTCCACATTATACTTGGATTGTGAGTTTGTTTTCATGACTTAACAAATCCTCCAATGTTTTGTAGTCACTGCAGGTGTTCATCATGGCTGTGGCAGCAATATCTGGTATGTGTTGATACTGACTGTATTATACTAATATCACAGTTGGAGTCAATGATTGCCTACAGTCTATAGTCCTTCAGGCAGCTGTTTGGACATAGGATGTATTAAATAATGGACAGGAAAGGGCATAGCAGACAACCCTGATGTATGAATCTGATTACTGGACATGAGATACAGTCACTTCACACATTTCAAGATAGTGAGATGACACATATGTGATACACTGGTCTACTCACTTGGTGATATAGTTATTTATGGCCACATAGGTTCATAGGTTCATAGGTAGGTAGTAGGCTATCTGCCCGAGGGCATTTATAAGCCTAGCCAGAGTGTGTCGGCTTTCCATTGATTAATTAACTGATCCTCTGTCAAGCAGAGCCAATGAAGTGATCCCAGGGGTGCATTTTCTGTTACCCATCCACCCATTAAGGTTTCTCTTGATGAGTGTTAGTGAGGGGCTCTGCCTAATCTAGTTTGGAATTTTGTTCCAAAGCATGGGGAATCTCTGTGACAGGAATCTATCCCTCCAGCATGTTCTATTTATTGTTGTGGCAAGGTTTAGCTCACTAGAGAGCATGGCTCGCAGTAACTTGGATTTCTTTAGGTGGAGCATGTCCATCAATTCTGAGCTGGACATGACTTTGTAAGTTAGGTAGAGATCACCTCTGAGTAAGCAATATGCCACTGAGTACAGCCAAAGTTTTTTCAGTCAGGCTGCATAGGACATATGTTTGAGGCCAGTAATTCTCTTGGTGAGGTACTTTTGTGGTCTCTCCAGCTGTTGGAAGTGTCTTGTGAGGTATATCCCAAATAGGGCATTGTAATTTATGATGGGTTTGATGAGTGACGAGTAGAGGGGCACTATAACCTATTTATTTCTAGATGCAAACCCTTTAGTAATTAAATGAGCCACGCAGAAGGATTTCCTAACTACTTAGGCAATATGATTGTCAAAGGAGAGATTACTATCTACCTGGGTCCCCAGATCTCTTATTACCTCTTCTGTATTAAGGGGGCTGCCAACTATGTGGTAATTCGTGGGTGTTTTTCCCAAACGGGATGACTATGCATTTTTTGGCATTTAGCTAGAGGCCATGACTTTGACACCAGGTGTCTGTCTCAGTAAGGCCCTTTTGGAGGATGTCCATGTCAGCTGGAGAGTCAGTTATGGCTCCCAGTTTGCAGTCATTGGAGAACTTGGTTAGCCATAGTCCTCCTGTGTTTGCCTATACTTCTGAGCAGTATATGCTGAACAGTAGGGGTCCCAGGACCGAGCCTTGCCGGACACCACTTGTGACTGGTTTAGAGTCGGACCTGGAGCCCACTATTCTTACCATGAGAGTACTGTCTGTAAGCCAGTTGGCAACCCATCTTTTGACGTAGTGGTTTATGTTCAGGTTGGTGAGTTTTTCTGTAATACCCGAGTGGGGAATGGTGTTGAAAGCCTTGGGGAAGTCAAGATCGGCTGCGTGAACAACCTTTCCCTCATCTATGGCCTTGGTGACTGTCTCGAAGAAGTCAACCAGGTTTAGTAGGCATGATCTGCCCTTAACAAAGCCGAACTGAGTCGAGTCAACTGTTTGGAGGTTCCCAATGTCTTTGGTAATGAGCTCCATGATGATGTTCTCCATAGCCTTGCAGACCAGGCTAGTCAGGCTTATGGGGAGATAGTTACCAGGGTCAGTTTTGGCCCCTCCTTTGTGGAGTGGAATAATCATTGCTGTGCACCATTCTATGGGCACATAGCCTGTGGAGAGGCTGAGGTTGAACAGCATGTTTAGGTGGGGTTAGATTGTTCTGTAGTTCATGCAAGACACCATCTGGCCCCACTGATGCTGTGTTTTTGGCATCTGAAAGGGCTATTTTCATCTGCGCATCTGTGATTTCTGGGACACTACACTTTTCTGGTATTGTTGTGGGCCCTTTTGGGGGTGAGAGGGGGGTGAAGTTTGCACTGACTCTATCTGCCAGGATGTTGGCAATATCAGTAGGTTCAGTATATTTTGTGCTATTTTGCACTAGTTCAGTGCATATCTGCAAGTTGCGACTTAGATTCTTAACATAGCTAAAGAAGGCTTTGTGGTTATCTTTTGAATCCTTGGCTATTATTTTCAAAGTTAGCCTTGGATGATTTTATTAGGGACCTAGTTTCTTACTGATCAGGGATGTCATTCCTTCTTGGGATTTGCTTTTTTTCTGAACTAGTTTCCTCCTTCTTTTGTATAGCCTGTTTATGGCAGAGGTCCACCAGATGGGTTTCCTTCTCTTAGAGGAGTGAGTCTTGGTTTAGCTAGGGATGGCACGATCCATGCATCCTTGTAGGTGCTCATAGAGTGCATTTATAAAGGTTTTTGCATCTTGGGCAGCGTTATCCTTTAGCGTGGGGGCTGTGAAACTTACCGCCTTTGTCTTACGTAAGGTGAAGTTTGCTTTAGAAAAAATGTTTACGATGGTTTCCTTAGTTGGGGGGTGGTGGTGGGGAGTGGACATCCAGAGTGATTAGTTTATGGTCTGATCTAACCAGTGACAGGTTGACCTCTGGTGAGGAATACCTGTTGCCCATGTTTGTGATGACCAGGACCAATGTGTTTTCACCTCTGGTAGGGGAGTTTACCAGTTGATTCAGGGCATTTGAATTGATGAATTCCAGGAAGAGCTGGGCCTGGGAGTTTGTACTCGAGTAGTTTTCCCAGTTAATGGCAGGGTAATTGAAATTGCCCAATATCAGGGTGCTCGGTAGGACCTTCATGTTTTCCAGTGTCTCCAGAAAGGTGGAGTTGTGGTCCTGGGTCATAGAGGGTAATCTGTAGCAGGCCATAATTTGCATTGCAGATTTGCCCGATGTTAGTTGCACATGGATGATCTCAGAGGTATCATGCTGCACCACTTACCTGGAGGTGTAGGTATCCTTGATGAATATGGATACACCCCCTCCTTTTGTGTTTCGGTCTGTGTTCTGTGGCCGAAACATGTGGTACGAGTTGTAGCCCAGTAGTGCCGGGGTGTTCTCTGGAGCCTTGAGCCAGGTTTCAGTTACTGCACAGATGTCGACATTCTCCATACTGAGGAGTTTGAGTGCGTGTATTTTGAGATTTAATCTCCTTGTGTTGAGTAGTATAACCTTCATTGTTTTGTTAATTGTGCTGTTTACGGAGGTAGGTTTGGCTTTTGAGCCTTGCCTAAAAAAGACACTATGGGGGCAGCAATCATGACAGTGTTGATTGAATACCTCAGTGAGGATTTGTGCCAAATGCCTTGGCCTGGTCAAGTTCCATAAGATGATAGTGTTGTCATCATGCATGCCCTTAATGACCTCTTGAGATCATCTATCAGATGTAAAAGACATGATGTAGCATTAACATTTCACACAGGTCTTTTGCACACAGCCAGTATATTACTAGTGTCCATTTAGAAAAGGTCCATGATGACAAAGTTGGTCTCACAGTTGAGGAGAGTCAGAATGTGTCTATACATGCATGCATTAGGTGCTGTGCCCGCAACTCAGATGGATGGATGTTGATGTACACCCTTCTACAAGAACATAGCCCATGTGGAGGATGTGTTGAAGTATGTTTTCAACCATATCAGGAAGGTGTATGTGCTGTCATGCCATAGATGATCTGTGATGTTGTCACAGCCCATTGATTCTGTGTGAAAAGCTTGGATGAAGCTAAGACAGTGCATACTACCTATTGTGATCTGGCCCAGGGTTATAACACAATTCCCCCATGCAGGTATCATTGTGAAACTCTTCCAGCTGGGGATTAACCCTACATCATTAGATGAGTAACTGAATGGCTTACAAACAGAGCACATACTGTGAAAGTTGATGAATCAGCCTGTACCAGTACAGCTGTCACCAATGGCGTACCCCAGGTATCTGTGCTTGGCTCTATACTGTTTGAAATCTATTTCTTGATGGCTCAGGCTAATGTATGTGGCCTTTGGCTTACTCAGTTTGCTGATTCTTGCATATTAGGTGCAAACACTGAGTCCACCAATGATGCTAACATACTACAGGAGGAGCTAACACAGACAAATGAAAGGTGACAAAGCCACACTATCTACAAATAAATGCAGAAATGTGTCTTTATGTTGTGCTTCTGAAAAGTAGAATTCAACACAAATTACAACATTGATAACAGTCCTGCTATGCTGAAACCCAGTGATGTAAGCACATATGTTGATAGCAATCTGAACATCAGCCACCAAGTGCCCATACTTGCATTGAAAGCCTAAGTTGTGCACATCATTAGTCATGCCATCATATTCAGATCTTAGGATTGTACGACAGCACTGTACTCAAACCTCATCAGAACACTAATAGAATATAATGCTCTGTTTTGCATGTACCTCACTAGACTCATGCAGCAGATGGAGAGACCACAGGGCTTTCTTATGAAGAAAACACAGGTCCTTAAAACCATACCATGATGCATGTGGATAGACTGAAAGCCATGCCACTGTAGTCTATATCATACAGGATGAGGAAACTTCTGCCTGGCCTCCAGGCCAGTCTCTGACCCTGCCCTTGTGGGAATAGTGCATATCCACAAATCAGATATAGCTGATGACATCAGCAGTGTTTGTTGAGGAGAAAAGCAATAGGAAGGAAGAAACCACCAGACCAAGCTGCAAAACACTGCTTTATTAAAATAAAACATTTAAACAACAGAAGTGCACAATGAGCACTTTTGTGCACAAGACTCTTCATCAGATAACAATCAAACAAACTCCACTGCTTTCAGACGTCAGTATTGCACTCTCCTTTTCTTCAAAACAGGTTTTAAAGGAACAATCCCATTTAAACCTGTGGATTTATCAGTCCCTAGTCTAATAATCCACTTAATTTCACTGTACTTCGTATATTAACCAAATCACCCCCCAATACTCCTATTTATAATCTGTATCACCATAAATAAAAATGTGTCCTACATCCACTTCTATATGTTGATATAATGCATTATGTATATTTCTTAATTTCATGTCTGAAACATGCTTTAATATTCTACTTTTCAGTCTACAATTTGTCTTTCCCACATAATATGAAGTACAGTTCTGACATACTGCTAAATAGATAACATTCGGCATTTTGCAGTCAGCATATCTTTTCAAAGAATATTCTCAACCTGTCCTAGGGTGAATGAATAAGTTATCATGTATAATATATCTACATGCTTTACACTGTCGACATGCATATGTGCCTCTCTGCTGTGTTGATAATTTACAAGTGCTATGTAAACTTGGTTCTTGACATAACATATCCTTTAAATTTCTATTCCTTCTGAAAGTAAACATTGGTCATGGTCCTACAGTATTAGTAATCTTAGTGTTTGTCTGTAAAACTTTCCAATTATGTTTAATAATTTCAGATATGGCCCCCTCATCATTACTGTATGTGAGGAACATATGTACTCCCTCATTTTTCCTCTCAATGTCTTTATTCATTCCTTCCTCCCCGGTTGTATCTTGGTTCATGGAAAACCATGGTTTGGCAGTATTTTTCCTATTAATTTTACTATCAACTACTACTTTTCCAAGGTCCCTCTGTCTAAACCCTCTTTTTTTCAAATTACTTTCCAAAATACTTATTTCTTGATCAAACTTACTATCCTTGGCTATGTACCTCCCTTTAATAATATTGTTAAACGTATGCCTAGGGTGCATACTATCAAATGATAGTAAATTATTCAGCCAACATGTTTTTCTGTATAATGATGTTTCTACAACACCATTCAAATCCTTACTAGAAAGTACCCCTGCACTACCAGGCTATAATTCATTCCACACATGTCAGCACCAGAACTTGGACCAAAGCTCCAAAGGCAGTGGTGTTTCCATATTCATAAAGGATGCACACACCTCCAGACTGGTAGCCCAACATAACACATCAGAGATACTTTAGGTGCAGCTAACATTGAGTAAGACAGCAATTCAGGTCATAGCCTGCTATAGGTTCCCAACCATTTCCCAAGACTCACACTCCATGTGAGCACCCTGGAGAATATTAGGGTCCAACCTAACACTCTCATATTGGGTGATTTCAACTACCCCTCCATTGACTGGGAAAACTACTCATGTACCAATACACTTGCCCAACATTTCCTGGAATTCATTAATTCCAATGCCCTGGACCAGCTTCTTCTTACCCCGACTAGATGTAGCAACATCCTTGACCTGGTCATTACTAACATGGTTGACCATTGTTCTACACCAATAGTCATCTCCTCCCTGATTATATCCGACTGCAAAATAATCACCTTGGAAATCCACATCCCTCCCACCCCCACCCCTCTGAAAAGGTAACCACCATGAAAAACTTCTCCAAAGCTAAGTTTGGGTCCTGAAGATAGAGGTGGCTAACTTCACGGCACCCATGCAAATGGAAAATAGTTGCATAACTGCTGAATCATACACCAATGCACTGTAAGAACACGTACACAATGCATGGATCTCGCCATGTCCAACAGAACCAAGATGCTCTCCTCCAAAAAAGAAAGCCAATCTGGTGGTCCCCTGCTATAAACAAACTCTACAACAGAAGGAGGAAACTGATGCGAAATAAGGTGAAGTCCCAAGACTGGAAAAACTCCTTTATTAGCCTCAACAAAAAGTTGAGATCCCTCATCAAATCTTCTAAAGCTAGCTATGAAAACAGAATTGCAGCAGATAGTAAAGACAACTTCAAGGCCTTCTATAGTTAGGTAAAGAATCTCCATGGCAATACCCAGATTTGCTGTGAGGTACTACACAATGGTACCTCCCATACCGCGCCAACAGATATTGTCAATATACCGGCTGGCAGATTCAGTGCCATCTTTACCCCTCCCCCCAAAGGACCAATCACAATATCAGTAGATTGCAAGGCACCCAATATTACTGCAGCACAGGTTAAAACATCTCTGTTGAAGGCCAAAAATACAGCTTTTGTGGGACATGACAATATCTCTGGCTGTGTTCTACATGAACTACAGAGTGAACTGGCACCACACCTGTGTGCTCTGTTCAGTCACAGCCTCACCTCAGGCTTTGTCCCTACCAAATGGCGCACTGCTACAGTCATCCCTCTCCACAAAGGAGGAGCAAATACAGACTCTGGGAACTATCGCCCCATTAGCCTGATGAGTCTGATATGCAAAGCTATGGAATGCATCATCAGGCACCTAATAAACAAGGATATAGGAAATCTCCAAACTCTGCATCCCACACAGTTTGGTTTTGTGAAGAGTAGATCATGCCTGCTCAACCTGGTCGACTTCTTTGAGTCAGTCACCAGAGCTGTGAATGAAGACAAAGTGGTTCATACAGCCTACCTTGATCTAGCCAAGGTCTTTTATACCATTCCCCACTCAGGAATAATAGAAAAACTCACTAAGCTAGGCATCAACCCTTATATCACTAGGTGGGTTGCAAACTGGCTCACAGATAGAACACACAGTGTGAAAGTAGCTGACTCCAAGTCAGACTGCTGACCAGTCACGAGTGGAATCCCACAGGGTTCGGTCCTAGGTCCTCTCCTGTTTGGTATCTATTTCTCTGAAGTCCAGGCCAACATGAAGGGACTCTGGCTGACAAAGTTTACAGAAGATTGCAAGATGGCAGCTATTATTAACTCCCCAAGTGATGTTGACATCCTGCAGAAAGGCCTCACTGAGACCAATGACTGGTGTCAGAACCATGGCAATAAGCTCAATGCCAGAAAATGTTTCGTCATCCCCTTTGGGAAAAACTGAGTTCCCATGAATAACCACATTGATGGTAGTCCATTGAACACAGAAGGCATCTCACCAAGTGATGCTGACATCCTGCAGAAAGGCCTCACTGAGACCAATGACTGGTGTCAGAACCATGGCATTAAGCTCAATGCCAGAAAATGTTTCGTCATCCCCTTTGGGAAAAACTCAGTTCCCATGAATAACCACATTGATGGTAGTCCATTGAGCACAGAAGGTATCTCACCAAGAGGATCAAGGTTCTCAAACCAATGCCATATGCTGCTCGGTTAAAAAAACTCCAGCTCTACTCAGTTGCATATCGCCTACTTCGAGGCGATCTATGCCTGATATACAAAGCTATGTCAAATCCAGAATTAATGGACATGCTCCACCTCAGTAAATCTAAATCCCTTAGAGCCACACGCTCGAGGGACTTGAACCTCAGCACAGAAATAAATAGAACTTACTGGAGGGACAGGTTCATAACCCAGAGGCTCCCTTCGCTCTGGAATAGAATTCCAGTTCATGTGAGGCAGAGCACCTCACTGAATCTCTTCAAGAAGAATCTCGATAGGTGGATGGGGGATCATAGGTTTGTCCCAGGGATTACTCCCGTGTCACTATTAGACAGAGGCACAGTAAACTAAACCTTAAAAAGGGCACAGTATACTCAAATCAAGGGGTGGCGTAAGCCATACAGAATCGGGCTAGGCTTATAATTGCCCCAGGGCAGATAGCCTAGTATGAACCTATGAACCTGTAAGAGATCTGGGAACAGAGGTTGACAGCAACCTCTCTTTTGACCACCACATTACCACTGTGGTCAGAAAGTACTTCTATGTGGCACATCTTATTACTAAGGGTTTTGCATCCAGATAGAAAGAGGTCATTGTCTCCCTCTACTCTTCCCTCATTAGACCAATTATCTAGTACAATGTCCCATTTTGCATGTACCTCACTAGACACCTGCAACAACTGGAAAGGATGCAAAAGTACCTCACAAAGATGACCCTAGGCCTTAAACACGTGCCTTATATGGACAGACTCAAAAAACTCCAACTATTCTCTGTCTCATATTGCCTGCTTAGAGGCGATCTCACCTTGACTTACAAAGCCATGTCTGATCCAGCTCTGTTAGAAATGCTGCATTTAAAGAAATCCCAATCCCTCTGCACCACACAGTCCACAGACCTCAACTTCATTCCTCATTCCCACAGTCAACAGAACATGCTGTAGGGACAGGTTCATAACCCAGAGACTGCCCATGCTATGGAATAGACTTCCCATACATGTCAAACATAGCACATCACTGGCCCTCTACAAACAAAATCTTGATGAGTGGATGGGAAATAGAAAATTCATCCTGGTGATCACTCCAGTGGATCTACTCGACAAAGGCACTGGGAACTAATGTTGGATGGCATGATGCCAGGGTTATCCTATGGGCTATGCTTGTAAAGGATTCAGGGCTATTAGCCTAGTACACACCTATGAACCTATGAACCTATGAACTACCTCTCTAAGTACACAGACTACAGGACTCAATACTTTATGTATGAACCACAGCACAAGTCTGATGATTGCAATACTGCAGGTCAACTTATAGTGGATGACATCAGCAGGCCATGTTGGAGAGAAGATGTTGGAAGGCCTGCATGAAATGGATGTGTAGGCATGAGCAATTATCAAAATGCTGTCAGTCCATGGCATTGGAGCAGTAACTGTAGGATACACATTTCTGCTCTTCTGTCTGGATACACACACACACACACACACACACACACACACACACACACACACACACAGCTGACTGCATTGAAAACAGTATCACTACCTAAGTACACAGACTACAGAACTCAGTACTTTAATAATAATAATGTGACCTATAACCTGTAAAATTCAATTGAAAAACAAACAAATCTTTCAGGGGAAAAATATAAAAAATAAAAAATGTACAATATGCTGGTTGCATAAGTGTGCATACCCTTAAACTAATACTTTGTTGAAGCACCTTTAGATATAATTACAGAATTCAGTCTTCTTGGGTAGGAGTCTACGAGCACGGCACATCTTGACTTGGCAATATTTGCCCACTCTTCCTTGCAAAAGTGGTTCAAATCTGTCAGATTGCAAGGGCATCTCTTGTGCACAGCCCTCTTCGGGTCACCCCACAGATTTTTTATTGGATTTTGGTCTGGGCTGTGACTGGGTAATTCCAAAACTTTTTTTTCTGGTGAAGCCATTCTTTTGTTGATTTGGATGTATGCTTGGGGTCATTGTCATGTTGAAAGGTGAAATTCCTCTTCATCTTCAGCTTTCTAGCAGACACCTAAAGGTTTTGAGCTAAAAGTGACTGGTATTTGGAACTGTTCATAATTCCCTCCACCTTGACTAAAGCCCCATTTCCAGCTGAAGAAAACTACTCAAAAGCATGATACTACCACCACCATGCTTCACTGTGGGGATTGTGTTCATAGGTTCGTAGTTTTATAGGTAGGTAGGTACTAGGCTATCGGACCTAGGGCCTATACAAGCCCAGCCAAAAAGGTACCCTGGCTTTTGCCACCCAAGAAAATTATTTTCCTGTGCCAATGTCGAGCAGAGCCACAGAAGTGATCCTCGGGGAGAATTTCCTATTTCCCATCCAATCATCAAAATTTTTCTTGAAGAGTACTAATGAGGAGTTTTGTTTGATATAGATAGGTAGTTTATTCCAGAGTATGGGAAGTCTCTGGGACAGGAATCTATCCCTCCAACATGTTCTGTTTATTGTGGTGACAAGGTTTTGGTCCCTAGAGCGTGTAGCTCAGAGGGATTGGGACTTCTTTAAGTGGAGCATGTCCAACAGCTCTGGGTTTGACATAGCTTTGTACGTTAGGCAGAGATCACCTCTGAGTAGGTGATATGCGATGGAGTAAAGTTGGAGTTTTTTGAGACGGTCTGCGTAGGGCATCTGTTTGAGGCCGGTAACCCTCTTTGTGAGGTATTTACATGGCCTTTCTAGTTGTTGTAGATGTCTTGTGAGGTACATACCAAAAGGGGCGTTGTACTCTATAATGGGTCTAATGAGTGATGAGTAGAGGGGAACAATGACCTCTTTTTTTCTGGATGAGAAACCTTTTGTAATGAGGTGTGCCACATAGAAGGATTTCCTGACTACTTGTGGCAATGTGATTATCAAAGGAGATACTACTGTCCACCTGTGTCCCAAGGTCTCTTATCACACTTTTGGTGTTAAGTATACTATCGCCTATGTTGTAGTTCATGGGTACAGAGTTTTTACCAAAGGGGATGACAATGCACTTTTTGGCATTGAGCTTGAGGCCATGGCTTTGACACCGGGCATCTGTCTCAGTGAGGCTCTTTTGTAGGATGTCTACATCGTTAGGAGTTTCAGTTATGGCTCCTAGTTTGCAGTCATCTACGAACTTCATTAGCTAAAGACCATCTGTGTTAGCCTGTACTTCAGAGAAGTAGATACCAAACAGAAGAGGACCCAGGACTGAACACTGTGGTACTTCACTTGTCACTGGTCTGAAGTTAGATTTGGAGTTTGCTACTTTCACAGTGAGAGTTCTGTCAGTGAGCCAGTTGGCAACCCATCTTGTGACATAAGGATTTATACCTAGTTTAGTGAGTTTATCTATAATTCCAGAGTGGGGGATGGTGTCAAAAGCCTTGACAAGATCTAGATAGGCTGTGTGAACCACCTTACCTTCGTCTACAGCCCTGTTGACTGCTTCAAAGAAGTCTATCATTTTTAGGAGACACGATCTGCCTTTTACAAACCCAAACTGGGTGGGGTCCAGAGTTTCGAAATTACCAATATCTTTGTTTATAAGTTCCATGATGATACGTTCCATGGCCTTGAAGACCAGGCTTGTCAGACTAAAGGGGCAGTAGTTCCCGGGGTCCATGGTGGCTCCCCTGTTGTAGACTGGGATAACCGTCGCTGTGCGCCATTCGGCCGGCACAAAGCCTGAGGTGAGGCTATGATTGAACATGGTACTTAGGTGGAGTGCCCGTTTGTTCTGTAGTTCATGTAGAATGCAGCCTGGGATGTTGTCTGGTCCCATGGATGCTGTGTTCTTGGCTTTGGAGAATGTGGTTTTTACCTGTGCAGCTGTGATTACAGGAACTTTGCATTCTTCCGGTATAGAGATGGGCTCTTTAGGGGGTGAGAGGGTTGCAAAGTTTAGCTGGGCCTAGATTTTTTTTGTGTAAGAAAAGGCTTCAGTCTTGCAACCCTACCCCATAGTCCAGACATATGGAGAATATGGGAGATTGTTGTCACATGTAGTACACAATCAGTACTTGACAGAAATTCCTGCAGCTCTTCAGTGTTGCTGTAGGACTCTTAGCAGTCTCCCTAGCCAGTTTTTGTCTTGTCTTTTCATCAATTTTGGAGGGACATCCAGTTCTTTGGAATGTCATTGCTGTCCCATATTTTCTCCACTTTTTGATGTCTGTCTTCACTGTTTTCCATGGTATATCCAATGCTGTGGAAAACTTTTGTACCCTTCACCTGACTGATATCTTTCAACAATGAGATCCCTTTGATGCTTTGTAAGCTCTCTGTCAACCATGGCTTTTGCTGTAGCAGGCAACTGAGTAAATGTCAGGAAAAATCCTACTAGGACAGCTGAACTTTATTTGTGGTTAATCAGAATCTCTTTAATTGATGGCAGGTGTGTACCCAAGAAGAGTGAATGCTGTAATTAAATCAAAAGGTGCTTCAATAAAGTATTAGTTTAAGGATGTGCACACTTATGCACCCAGCTTATTGAATGTTTTTTATTTTTTATATTATTTCCCCCTAACAGATTTGTTTGTTTGTCAATTGAATTCTATAGGTTATGGGTCACATTAAAGGTAGGAAAAGTTTTGAAATGATTTATTGTGGTCTCATTTTTTTATATCACAAAAACCTGGTATTTTAACAGGGGTGTGTACACTTTTTATATCCACTGTAGGTGCCACCCCAGGGGTGAATTTACAATCACTCATCCAGTTGTCAAGCTTACCCTTGAATAGGGTTATTGAGGAACACTGCTTCACATGCAGTGGGAGCTTATTACAAAGGTGTGTCAATCATTGGGAGATATATCGATCTCCCCATCATGTTTTGTTTATTTAACAGGCTAGATTGAGATCCTTGGAGCTAGTTATTCTTGTCCCATTTGATTTGCAGATGTCTAACAATTCCAGTAGGGCAGGGTCTGAGACTGCTCTGTAAGCCATGGCTAGGTCACCTGTCAGCAGCCTGCATGATACTGAGTACAGTGACAGGTCTTTCAGTCTTTCCATGTCTGTCATGTTTTGAAGCCCTGGATTCCTCCAGTCAAACCTCTGTGTTTTTGCCAGTTGCTACAGGTCTGGTGAGGTGCAGACAGAAGGGAGCATTGTACTCAATTAGTGGTCTGATAATGATAGAGTACAGCAGAGCTATGACCTCCGTGGTCTTGAATATCATGGCCTTATTTGTGAGGTGCACGATGTAGAATGTGTGTCAAACCACTATGGACACATATTGATTGAAGTGTAGATTGATATCAACATGCGTTCGTAAGTCTCATAACACTTTGGTTGAGCTTAGAGGGTTGCTATGTATATCATAATTAGTAGGGGTACATCTTTGCCAAAGGAGACAATGAGGCATTGTTTGTTTTAAGGTTCAGTTCATGAGTTTGGCACCAATCATTTGTCTGTGTCAGCCCCTTCTGAAATATGTTACCATCATTGGGGGACTCTATACGACTGTGTCCAATTAACAGTCATCTGCAAACTTGGAAAACCCCAGGCCATCTACCTTTGCCTGGGCTTCAGAGAAATAGTTTACAAGCATTTGATGGCTCAGCACAGATCCTTGTGATATTCCATTGGTAAGAGGTCTAGTGGTGGAGGTGCTGTCCCCAACATTGAGGGGGTGTGTTCTGTCAGTATCCATTTAGTAATGTATTGGTTAATTCCTAGATGAGAGATTTTCTCTATGATACATGATTTGGGGATAGTATCAAAGGTCTTGGAAAACTCATCATAGGCAGAATGTCATGTTATCCCTCATCCAGGTCTTTGGGGTCAGTATCAAAGTAGTCCACTAGGTCTATCCTTGACAAAACCAAAATGGGTCAGCCAAGTATGTTGAAGGTCACCTATGTCCCTTTGGATAAGGTTCATGTTGATTCCTTCCCTAGCCTTGCAGATAAGACTTTTTAGGCATATGAATCAATAGTTCTTGTTCTGCATGTTACCAGATTGATATGCATTGCATATCACACAACATTTGGTATTAATTTCTGTAGTGTAGATGATATATGTGTGGAAAAGTACTGAGACACCATTATTGCAGTGCTTGTAGGGAGGCAATACAGGGCTGTATTGTAAATATGTGTCCTAGTGTTAGATAGGGCCTTCATTTTGTTATGTTTCCACATATAATTTCATTTCAAAGACAGGAAATGGACAGTAAACAGCAGTAATACACAATAATAATATTTATTTTTCCATAGGGCGCTGAGCAGTGGGTTTGTGCAATGGTTGGCAAAGTGTTTGCACATGCGAGATACACATATCCAATACTGTTCATGTCTGCAAATAGCTAAGCAGTGCGCAAACATGATCTGCATTGCTAGAGTCTGAGAGTTAGTACTGAATCTATGAAACACACTTGCTGCTTAACTGACTCTGTGGCAACAAGTGTAAATGTATTGATGCACTTCTTTTTGAGCCCAGATGATACTGGGTTTGAATCCAGGTGTATTAAATACTTTTAAGTAAACATTTATAATGCAATGACATGAATTCTTTATACTTCATGTGTTGTTGTGCGTTAGCATAGTGCAGTAGGATTAAGCAGCATTGTGTGAAGGTAACCACAGCATTTACCACCACTCACCTTTGCTGATCATTGGTGCATGATGCGTACCTCCACTCAAACATAAATACCAGAAAGTGAAGGGATCCAGTCCTTTTTCTGCTACTTAAATGTGTTGTATGTGTGAATCTATTTTTCTGACCAAATTAAAGGTGTTAAAATGGGGCAGATAGGAAAGTGGTGAAAAGTGGAGCAAGCAGGAGGAAGAACAGAGGGAAAGCAGTACAGGAATGGGGATGAGAGAGTTAGGAAAAAAACACAGCTATCCATTTCTTTAACAGTTTAAACTTAAAATATATGCAGAATATTAACTGAATTTGGACTGTCACCTCCACAAAGAGGAGTGATCACAATGCAATCATGTTGTATAGCCAAATGGACCAAATCAAGTGTGCCAAGAAGACACATGTGAGAAATGGAGAGCTATGCTTGGGACAATTTTTTTTTGTTGCACATGTGCCTATTAATTAATTAATTTTTATCTCAGAAAAAGAGGAATGTTGGGGAAAAGACGTAGATATGTCTGGGTCAGGTAAGTTGGGTAGGTGAGGAATCAATTGCAAACATACAAGACAAGACAGGAAACAGGGATGGTGATGAACACAAATGTTTTGGGGACAACATGATTGTGGTGAGGGAAGGGACAACCCAGGTTCATGCCCATTAAGCTTAGAGAGAGTGAGAATCCTCACTCACTAGACTATCACTTTCATCTTACTCTGCTGGTGGCTGGATTGCTTGATGTCTCCTCTTCCTCCTATGGAACATGAGGGAGAGCAGCCTCTCCATCCAGTTTAGGTGTGCACCAACAGTGCAGTGCATAACCCTATGCGACATCTCTGGCAAGTAGCTCTGAGTGATGAAATCACGACCTCCTCTATTGCTCCAGGAGGGCAGCATGCACCAGCCTCCAGAACAGGACTACTTAAGGGTACAGGTATTGCAGGGCAGCAGAGGCAATGCTGCCAGGTCAGCTCAAAGACATGCTGAGCATTGGTGCTGGAGCCGGTGGAGCAGGGCCAGGCTGATCCATTGGGGCTGGCCTAACTCACTCTGCTTTGGAGCGTTAAGTGATGTGGTACACATGAATGACATTCAGACATTTCGATGACACATAATTGAAAATAAAAAAAAGAGAGATAAGGGTGGCGGTGAGAGAAGTAAAGAGATAAAATTAGCACCATCATATGTGCCATACAATGCATTAATACAATTATGCAACTCTTTTATCTTAAGTATATCATTTAATTATACCTTCTAACAGATACACACTATACTACAGATTGGTGAAAATAATCCTTTAAGTGTGCATATATACTGCACATATGTGTGTTCCAGTTATACAGATTACAGGTTACAGCAGGGGTACTGTGCCACTGGTATAGAGTTTTTAATTTAATGTAAATATAAATGAAGAAATAACAGTATGGCATAGTTGTGAATTGTGGTATTTGAACCTACAACCTCTGACTACAGTCTAATATTGGACTCTTGCAATTGGTTTGTGCCATACCTCTCAACCTGGAATCATCAGAAAAATGGACAAAGGCCCATGAAAAGTAGGTGCAACTGGCCAAAATTCTGCACGCTGAGTAACATCAAATTTGCATACATAATTAAGTAATCCCGCCCACTCTGATAGGATTGTGGGATACCAACTTAAACAGAAATTGAAGACCAGACAAAATATTACCACAACGCCATTCTGAAGTTAGCTGCTCTATATATATTGCTCAATAATGTACGACTATATATGCACGCAAGTAACACGGCAAGCAGTTAAATTCAAAAAATATTAACACCAAATGGAATGATTTTATCAGGTGGCATATAAATATAAACAGACATTTGAACACCTTAGTGTTTGTATAACTGCATCTTCATAGCTATTGGACATGGCTAAACATCTGCTATGTACAAAACTACAGTTAGCAGCATCACCTTTACCAACGGTCTGTTTTCTTTTCTCCTCTGCCAGTATGCTTAACCCAACATATGTTCCAAAGTATGTGTTTCTGTCTGAATTCTTATATGCACTCATCCTATTCATCAGTTATTATTCCCTATATGCCTACTTTCATATAAAGATCACATCTGTATGGCCATCTATACAAGTGCTGACAAAGATAATGATTCAATAACAGGTAACTGCTGAGTCAGCTGCAGTAAAAAACTGTTCTCCAGTATTATCCTACTCTCTGTCAATATGCCATCTAGCCCTTCAGATTCACAAACTTCACCAGCTTACTAATTCCTTTTACTAAGATACTGCCCATATTCAGTTTGCATTGGTCTCTTACAAAACCCTTGGTCTGTTTATCAGATCTGCTCTAACTTCTAATTAGCAGTCCACTTTTATATCAGAAAGACTAAAGACCATTGTCCTTTCAGCCAAAATATGTGAAACAGCCCAGCAAAAACAGCATTCTTTCAGAAAGTACATTCAGGACAGGAAATGCTAGTGTCATTAGATAAATTATTAACATGGAAGGATTCAAACTCAGACAATACTTATCAATACTGTTGATCATTAAAGGAGATGGCTTAATCAACTTTATGCATTGCACTTGTGCCAGTACCACCCTCCAACACTTGATCATTATGGAAAGCCTCTTCTGATGCCTCTTGTACTTCCTGTTAAAATTACCTCACCACTCCAGAATCTTCACTATATACAAGCATGGTTTAGCAAGCACTAAAGACACAATGTGTCGGATCTTTTAACTGGGACATAACCAGCTATAAATCTCTAATATACTTCTTTGACATCCTTTATCAAACACAGCACAGATGTCTTATTAAACCAAAGATGCAGTTCCTTATATATCACCCAGCCGGACTTGTCCAACATTTTCATCATCCATTTTTAACCTACCAGGCTCATCCCATCTAGAAAATTACTAATATAAACCTGTGCCTGGCACAACATATCTAAAACAAAACATCTTCAAACTTTTGCCTTCCCACTGAAAACTTTTCACTATTTTTTCAAGGCTATTCAAACCCTTCAGTTTAACATTGTTATGCACTTTTTTCTTGACTTCTAACATCTTTCTCATGGTCAGAAGATCCCCCTAATCCAGTACTTATTGAGAACACTTGAACTCATGTAAGTGTTGCCCAGAGCAGCAGAAACATTATTATGTGAACAGACATAGTAGACTGTTACCATCTGTGCATTTCATTTTTCCAATTTTAACCAAGGGTGAACAATCCTGATTTAATTTATTTAGCATGGCTGGTAGAGTGACTGGGAAGTACCTTGGCAGAGAAGATAAACAGAGAAGAAGATAGATAGACAGCTGGATAGACAGACAGACTGTTCTGTTAATCTGAATGTAAGAGGGGGTAGCACCTTTAATCCTCTTCCCCTAGTATGCTTTAAAGATAGAGAGTGGGGGTAAAGAGGAGTACTAGCCCCCCAAATAGAATTAATTTAAAACTATAAACTGTTACATGCATTTGACACACTGTATTGTATTTATCTGCGTGGAAACCACTTCATCTACATCTGCACCTGACAAAATGATGTAACAGCTATTAAATTATGCTATTCCATTTATTTATTACTTATTTATTTTATTTTACATTTGTTTACCAGGAAAGTCCAACTGGGCAAAAATTGCCCATTTTCAGCAGAGGCCCGGGGAGAAAAGTTCCACATAGAACATCACAATATAAAAATATTGATGATATTCAATACAAAGATGTACAACATAATCACAATACAAAAAATATATTCAAAAACATCCAATACAGAAATATTCAATGTAATCATTACAAAATACATTAAATTAATACCCAGAAATAAGGTACAGGTGTTAATGTGAGATAGTGCTACACATTGACATGTCATAGATGGTGCAACTGTAATATTTATATAATTCTGACAGGTATAAAAACACAAGAAGGGTCAAGGTTTCTATATTATCGATCCTACTCCTTCATTATCACCTTTATTGTCCCTTCTTAACAATGTTCAAAACTTATTAGACATTCCAATGGGCAGATAATACTAATTCTGTCTCATTCTGTTTATGTCACACGGCTTTAGTAATCCTTTGCACACCTGCAGCTAATACAACCTTGGGACCACTACAATACTAATACCCTGCCTACCACTAGTCCTTAGTTCCACTGGCTTATCAATATGAATGTGTACTATCAAATTAAGTTTGGAAAGAAGAGCATTCTGCTCATAAAGTGGTGATATTTATTTGCACAGTTGTGACATTCAAATTATTTATTTATTTTTTTTTTGGCAATACAGTACATGTTGGTATATAATAAATTATAATGCAACAAAATCCCACAGACAGACAAATCTCCAAACAAAGCAAATATTTATTACAGTAAAACATCCAATACACACAAAAATGAAAATAAAATAAGCAGTGAATGTAAGGGAATACCTGGGCTTTATTGAACACTAAAACTTGAAACTTAAAACTTAAAAGACTGAGTGCTTTTGATATAGATGAAAGCGTTTAGTTTTTAAGTTTTAAGTTTCAAGTTTTAGTGTTCAATAAAGGCCGGCTGTCCCCTTACATTCAGTGTTTATTTTATATTTTGATTACAGCTGTGTCCTCTCGTTTGTTTTTTTTTTTTTGTTTTTTTTTGTATTCATTTACCTGGAGGAGGAAGTTGAGCTACTGTCACTGTCAGAGATAAATTTAAAATTTTCTCATTCTCGAGTCGACACCTGAGATGTGACCTGTCCTTCATTCCTGGTTCCTGGGATGGCTGAGTCTGGGTCCAGTAGATTCCATTTCCTGGCAGTGTGGAAGACTGGGACTGCAAGACACTCACTGGGCAGACGGGTCCGGTCATCTGGAGTGGATTCTTGGCTGGCTGCTGCACTTAGTATACACACACACACACACACACACACACACACACACACACACACACACACACACACAAACACACTGCACTGCAGAGAAGAAAGTTAACAGAAATCCCATTCCCAACATTCGACAATGAATCAATGACAACATATGAATGTACATACAGAAAGTAAACACACACTACAGGCAATCCAAGCCCTCATCTGAATTCCGATTGGCTGGCAGTCTGCCTCATGAAACTGATGTCATCACGCACACCCCCGCATGTGATGACGTCAGCAGCAACAACTTTGGGGAAAAAATTTTGAAAGAAAAATGGGAAATTATCTTGAATTGTAGGACCACTTATTCGTGGCATCCCATTTTTTTGCCCTAAAAACTGGTAAATACCAAGGTATTCGGTATGGTTGAGAGGTATAATTTGTGCTACAGCCTATGCATGCATACTTGCTTTTACAGTTGGGATATGGATGCTCAGTTTGATGCAACTCTATAAAATACCAAAAAAATCTATCTTTAACTTTTAATGCTACAATAACATGGATACCACTTGCTTCTGTCAGTCTCCCCAATTGAGCAACATTGGCCTGGACATTGATTTCATACTCCATGGCAGCTGGGGAAAGAACAGAAGAGCATTGTATATACCAGACTTGCCTAAGTCTCAAATTCCTCCAATCAATGGTTTAGAGTATCCCTTTTTCTCCTCTGTAGGTTATTAAAATGATGCCTACATTGCTCTCTAGTGCACAGGATACCAGTGACACTGGATACAGCCTGGACCAAACTATTGCATGCCTCAGTCTTGTACTGGGAGACAGAATAATCCCCCTGCAGAAGCCCTTGTCTGTGGTGCTTTACCAGAAATCCAATAAATATCCTTGATTCCTGGACACCCCACCTTTGTGCCATAAACCTGGCACCTTCCCCATTAAAAAACACAAATTCACCAGTAGGACTAGTTGACAAAAGTGTATTTTTAAGGTTAAGCGCTTTCATCAAAGTAAAATTGACTTCCTCAGAACAATATACAAACAGTCATGTGGATTTAAATATGTTACACTGTCACAGGATAGTTGAGGAATCCCACCAGTCAAACAAAAGATCTCTTGAATAAATTAATACCTTAAAGGCATACACTATAAACACTAAAAATACAATAAAATACATTTCTGTAAAAATTATATAAAATTAAACCCTTTCCACTCTTTTTTTAAAGCAGACAAGACAGATATAAAATCATTTAATCCTGGACACAGATTAGCTGCCAAACGAAGATGCCACATCAGTTTCCTCTTGTTTAAAGTGTTTTTCCAGTTGCCACCCCTGGGGTTTACTTCAATGGTATCTAATATCCAAAACTTGAATCCAGAGAAACTAACACATATTTTACTATGCCTAAATAAGGCATTAGTGTCTTTGGAATTCTTAATGACATATAAGTGTTCATATATCCTGAACCTGAGAGCCCTCTCAGTTTTCCCAACATAAAACCCCGGGCAGGAATTACACTTTGCCAGATAAACAATTTTGCTAGTCTGACAGTTACCTTTTTTGAAAAACATTGTGTCCTGGTTGATATTATCAAGTTTTAAACTAGCAGCCGATAGTATATATCTACACTGTGTACAACAACCTCAGGCTTTGGTGAAGTCATTCATTTTTTCACTTCTATTGTTCATGTTACCCTCCAAGGTAAGTTTCAAGTTGTGGCCCACTTTAGTACAAAAAATAGGCTGTTCACCCACTGTTTGTAACAGCCATCTCTACCAACTGAACAAGAGCAATGGAGACTGATGCTTTCCCATAATTCACGTTTACTGGTACTGCACAAACCCGAGCAACACATCTACATTATGGTAAGCGGCAAGCAGCAGTGCCAAGCAGTGAGGAATTACATAACCACAATTGGAAGGTTAATCTGACACTTGGCCTTAGTTTGAGAGGTGTTTACTGATGTAGTCTCGAAATGTATATTGGAAATTTGAAAGTAGCTGTTAGGTGAGTTAGGTTTGCAGATACACACTGGGGGCATACATGTAATGACCTAACACTTTTGTTTTTACCTTTATACACTGGGAAAATTGATTTTTACAATCTGGGATGCAAACCTAGGCATATGGGGCAAAACATTTTCTTCCACAACATTGATTTTCCATCTTTGCCACAGAAAAAGTGCTGCTCAGACATAGTCAGGAATGCAGGTGACAGTATAAGCTGTTACACATGCATGTGTGTGACCTGACATAGTTATTAGATATAGATCCATTTGTGTATGTGCCTTAGGCAAATGTGAAGCCCATGCAAGTCGATATAGCAGAATTATACTTAAAAAACTATAGTAAGTTGTATACTCTCAGTCATACATCTGAAAACACAGTAATGGTGTCTCTTCCTCATACATATAATGCATATCAGCTCAACTATCTAAAGTGTTCTAAGTGAGAGTAAGCATAATGTGAAGTGGAACAGCAGCAAAAGTGTATGGAATAATCTGTATTAGAACCCAGGACCATGTGTACAGCAGTCCTATACTTACCTGTTGCCAAAAGAATGTTGAAATAAGATTTGTCAATTTTTCTGTTGATTGCTATAATCTGCACTGTCACAACAGTAAGAAAAAAGGTTGCACACCCGGTAATAGTACCCAGTACCATCTGTACTTCATCCCTGTACTTACACCTGTTGTCGCAGGACTAGTTATATGGCAACGACAAATTTACTAATCATTCTTAAGGTCTCTGTTTTAACTGTTGCACAGTGGGTTTGAGCGGTGCCCAATACAATTAATTGAAGGTATTCGGTTTCTATTTTTGGCTGTCTTGGTCCTGTCTGCAGGTGCTCTGTCTGCTTCCTGGGTAGTCCAATTGTCCAGTTTGTACATTGCCGCTCTTCATGCAAATGAAATGAACACAGCTAAACCTGACATTCATTTCCTCCAATTCTCATGATTGTGCTAAGCTCCACATCATGCAAACACTGCCCCTCTAAACAAAAAAAAAAAAAAGACAGATGATTGAAATGAGGAAAATCAGTCTATGATATACACACTATAAAATGTTGGTTCACATGAGATATTTCATGTCACGATATATCAGCTTATAGTAGCACACAAAATTCTGTACCACCCTGAAGATACTCCGGCACTCAAAATTATCATAAAGCCATACAGTAATTCAAGGCAACTACGATCGTCCAATAAACTGTTGGTGCAAATTGACAAAGTCATTAACTCAGCCGGCGACTCCCTGTTTGCCAACGTCTTTGGTAAAACTTGGAATTCGCTTCAATCTAACCTTACCCACGAACCTTCTTTAATTCTCTTGAAAAAAGGCCTCAAGCAGTATGTTAAAGAGCACTGGCTTTGTCCCTGTGCTAACCCTGATTAATCACTACTTATTCAATGCCTTATTTAAATGAATATTGTACGCATCTCTTGGTCATAATAGCTTGCTGCAACCTGTTGTTTTTGTATACTATTACACACTGTGTATATTATGAGTACCTACTAGAGGGCTTTGTAAATATGTTTGACTCATATCTGTTATGTTCTATCTGTGTTATCTGGAGCTTTTCTCCCCATGCCTCTGCTGAAAATGGACATATATCCAGTCAGACTATCCCAGTCAACAAATGTTAAATAAATAAAATAAATAAATATTTTACATAGATCTGGATTTAAATCTTCAGAGCACAGGAAAGGTGCCATATCTCTCTTTGCCACACAAACCGCTTTGCACCAAGGAACTGAAGTCATTCTGCATCCAACCAAGTGCAACATCATTGACAGTAATATAAAACCATATAACTGTTATTTGTACATTTATTATTTTTGAATGTAGTGCAGTAAGTGATCACACAACCAGTTATGATTATTGCTTGCACATATGCAGCTCTGTCTTACCTCTTTGTGTTTGTTGGTCATTCTTCTGTTACCTGGCCAATAATTTGAGACATACAGTCTGCAAGCCATTCCATATCATTGGCCTTAAAATGGAAATAATATCATATGCAGTTGCCACCAAATGAAGGGGAGGTTGGATGTTAATGAACAGAAGCTGTGAATTGAGTGCAGCTTACTTATTCCAACCTTACATCTAACACTTTGTAAGTCTAACCTGACACAACAACTGGAAGTAGGGGAGCCTGCAGTGCTGTTGTGTTTTCCTTCACACAATGAGTAATCATTCACAGTTGCAATCCATTAAAAACAAACACTGAGGGAGTGCCTGCACTATGTTTACATCTCCTATAATAAGCCACGTATTTTGAACTCAGCATTTCTAATCAGGTTACATCTCATTTGCATCTTCACTGTGCTAGCAGCCCTAAATCTGCACCATAAAAAGACAGCCATGTAGCTAGGAAAACTGATTGAAGGTGAGGAGACTTGTTTATGTGAAGAACACTGAACAGAGGCTATTATTTTGAAATATATCTGTAGAAAGGATTACTGAACTTGAGCAGGTATGCTTGTATTTTGTCATCTACATACTGCATATGCTGGAATTTTATTAAGAAAAATCTGAAGCAAAGGCTTTTACACTTTTATCCGTATACAATTAGAAGTGTACTGATGCCATGGGCATCTTTGTCAAGGTATTTCACAGGTAAACATGACTGACTAAAATGGAATGTTCTTTGATGAATCTGTAGACATGTTTCAAGGACAACAGAGCAGTCTGATGAAGGGGTACATCCCTGAAAGTGCTTACCTGTGTTTTTACAATAAACTTCTTAGCCATGGTACAGTTGGTGTTTGCTCTGTTGCTCTAATTCTATTCATATTTCATACCAGCTGTTTCATTTGTTGGTAGAGGATTTCTGTGTTTTCATGTTGCAAGGGCAGTTGGTTTGATAGTACTTTCAGCATTTCAAAGATTGTTTGTTAGCAAAATGTGTCATTTGCCTTTTTTTTGGGGGGGGGTGGGCAAAGCTGCATTTCTGTTATGGCACAAGCAAGGGTATGTTGCTATTATTACTCTCCTTTTACATCAAGCCTGTTTGTATTTAAGCTCTCTGGACTGTTATATGTTTATCTATTGGATAATACTGAGATGTTACCTTTTCTGTATTACCTGGGAAGTTATTTTGTATTTATGTGATACTTATATATATTATCCTTCTGTTGCCTTTTAGGACCTCTAGGACTATACCACCCAGGCTTTTCAATCCTTGAAGACAACCCTTTGTTGATGCTGAAAACCAAGTGATCATCGACTCTTTTAGGCAACATGATGCTTTCCTGCTTGAAAGGAGATGGGGAGATATGTCACGCAGAATACAGATTTGTCGGCATATTGTCGACGATGTTAATGTTATGGGTGGCCTCTACAGGACAGGTGAGCAGGTGCATCATAAGGCCACTGACATGATCACATCTGCACAGAGGAGAGCAGCTGCAGTGGGCTGAGATCAGATGGGTACCAGGGGTCGTGCTATAGTGCCACCACTAACACCAACTGAAGAGTTCTTGTTCACTCTCAGGGATCCAGACAGCTCCCAGGAAAGTTCAAAATAGCACATCCTTGACATTGGTGTGACAGTTTCAGGGGCAGCAAGCATGTCCCAGGAAGAGCTTCCAGGCAGGCTTTGGTATCTCAGTTGTTGAATACTGTTGTATAGTAAAACAATTGAAATCTTTATGTCACTTCTTTTTCACAAGAATTTTTTTCTTTGGGGGGGGATTGAAGATTGCTATAGTTATCAACACATTCTGATTGATTAGCTTTGGTTGGAGATGTCATTCAGATTCTTGTTGCATGTATAGCTAATGAACATATATTCTTCTTCTTCTTTCAGCTGCTCCCATTAGGGATCCCCACAGCAGATCAACTGTTTCCATTTCTTCCTGTCCTCTGCATCTTGCTCTGTCACACCAACCGCCTGCATGTCCTCTCTCACCACATCCATAAACCTTATCTTAGGCCTTCTTCTTTTCCTGTTACCTGGAAGCTTCATCCTTAGCATCTTTTACTCAATATACTCTGCATCCCTTCTCAGCACATGTCCAAACCAATGTAATCTTGCCTCGCTGGCTTTGTCTTCAAACCTTCCAACCTGGGCTGTCCCTCTAATATACTTATTCCTAATCCTGCCCATCCTCGCCATACCCAGTGCAAATCTTAACATCTTCAACTCTGCCACGTCAAGCTCTGACTCCTGCCTTTTTGTCAGTGCCACTGTCTCCAACCCATAAAACATAGCTGGTCTCACTACCCTCTTGTAGACCTTCCGTTTCACTCTTGCTGGTACTCGTCTGTCACAAATCACTCCTGACACTATTCTTTACCCACTCTATCCTGCCTGTACTCTCTTCTTCACCTCTCTTCCACACTCACCATTACTCTGAACTGTTAATCCCAAGTACTTAAACTCAACTTCACCACCTCTGCTCCCTGCGTCCTCACCATTCCTCTATCCTCCCTCTCATTCATAGCTAATGAACATATGAAAGGGCAAAAGTATTACCCCCTGTGTTACTGTTAATTGTGATGATGTCCTTACCTTTTGCTTAACTTCTTCCAGGACAATTTGGCTTGCAGTGGATACCAACATCTGCATATGGTAAGCCATACATCTTTTATGTCCTTACTGATAAGCAATTTAAAGAAATATTTTAGTGTGTGATCATGATGTCAGGACTGTTGTGTGAATCACTGTGCTAATAGTTGCAGCACTGATCTTTTGTTAGCATATATTGGAGTATAGTACTTAGGTATTAATTGTTTCTGTGTTTCTTGCTTATTATCACAGGTGATCCTGACAGTGGAAGTGTAGGACTTCTACCACCTGATGTCATTGTATCAGCAGATTGTTATGATGATGGTGGCCAAACAGAAGCACAGCTGAGGGGTGCAGAGGTTGAATCCATACCTCTCAACTGTAGAGATTTTCACAGAAAGTCCAGATTTTTGCCTCATGTTTTTGGTGTCTTCCTCCTAAAATCTGTACCTTTCTCGTAAATAACTGAGGATTGAAGTCATTAAATAATGACAAGCATTTGAGATTAAGACTCCACATACTTCAGAAAATTCATGTTAATGCAAAACCTATTATTCTATCAACTTTCTAAGTTTGTAAGAGCAATATTTAAAATATGTCCCTGTTTGTCCCCCCATCATTTTAGGCTTTGTCCAGATTTTTTGCTCTAAGAGGTCGAGCGGTATGGTTGAATCTGACACTGAAGTTGACATACAGCCATCCCTTGCACTTAGGATAATAAGATCATAGGATCATAGGAGGTTACTCGGCTAATGACCCTAGGACTCTTACAAGCCTAGCCAAGTTTTACCCTTATTTCTACACTGAGCACCTGTCCAAGAGGGACATAGGTGGATCCCAGATTGTATTTCAAGAGGACCAATGAGTTTCTGTGCATAACATGATGCAGGAGTCTGTTCCAAAGGTGTGGTAACCTCTGGGAGGCAAATCTGTCCCTCCAGCAGATTCTGTTAATGTCACATGCCAGCTTAAGGCCATTAGAGATAGTAACTTGTGTACCATTTGACTTATGGATATGCAGCATTTCCAATAAAGCAGGGTCAAAAATTACCTTATATGCAAGGCAGAGATCACCTATCAGTAGTCTGTATGAAAAAGAATAAAGTACTGATTTCAGAGGATTCTCATAGGACAGATGCTGAAGACCTTTAATGTTCCTAGTGAGGAAGCTTTGTGGTCTCTCCAATTGCTGTAGGTGCTTTTAAAGGTAAATTCTAAAAGAGGCATTGTACTCAATTATTGGCCTGATGAGGGACGAGTGCAGGGAGATTATAACTTTTTTTTTCTAGAGGCGATGCCCTTACTTATGAGATGAGCAATATAGAATGCCCTTCTTTCCACTGTGGAGTCATGGTGATCAAAGGTAAGTTTGCTTCAACCTGCATGCTCAGGTATCTCACCACTGATTGCATACTTAAGGTGTTGTTATTGATGTGTCAGTTAGCAGGAATATCCCTCTTACTGAAAGGGGTGATAATAATTTTTTTTTTGCATTGAGTTTAAGGCCATGTCCAGTAATTTGTTTGTGTAAGACCAATTTGTAGGATGTTGACATCATTTGGAGATTCTATGACTGCTCCTAGTTTGCAGTCATCAGCAACTTTTGTCATCTACAAACCTTTAGTTTTAGCTTGCACTTCTGAGAAATAGATTCTAAGCAGAAGAGATCCCAGGACTGATGCCTGTGAAACACCACTGGATACAGGCTTGCTGTTTGAGATGGATTCCCCTATTTTGACTATATGAGTTCTATCAGTAAGCCAGTTAGTGACCCAGCTAATGCTATATGAATTGATACCTAGTTGGGTGAGTTTGTCAATTATGCCTGAATGGGAGTGATAAAAGCCTTGGCTAATTCTAAGTAGGCTTTATGCACAGATTTCCCCTCATCAAGGGCCTTGTTGACTGTCTCGAAGAAGTGCACCAGGTTAAATAGGCATGATCTCCCTTTGAAATATCCAAATTGAGTAGGGTAAAGTGTTTGGAGGTTACCAATAGTGAGGCTAATAGGTCTATAGTTCCTGGGGTCAGAGGAGGCACCACCTTTGTGCAAAGGGATAACGGTGGACTTATTCCACTCAGCTGGAATGAATCCAGTGCTTAGACTATGATTGAAAGGAGTACCCAATGGTGTTACTAATTCTTGTTTGAGCCCATGTAAGATACAGCCTGGGATGATGTCAGGTCCCATGGATGCTGTGTTTTTGGCCTTAGAGAGGGAGTTCACAACCTGTGGACTTCTATTGGACACAACCAGTAGGCCTGCACCTACCCATTCCAGTGATCCCTGGTAATTGTACCTTTGACTTATATTGGTCTTAGAAAGTTAGGCAGTTGATAGCATTAACATTTCTCAACTTTATTCTGAATGATCTTGTGAAGATTGTGAAGTCTGAAACTGCAATGTTGATCATTACTTTCTAACTTCTCTCTTTAATGATTTTCCAGTATAAATGTATGGTGCTAAACTGAGGGCATGCAGTGACCATCACTACTTTTGAGAGGTATGACTGTGAATCTTTGATGCTTTAGGCTTACTACTTAATAATGAACACATGCTAATGTAATTTATGTGCAACTCTCCCACCCTTTACTTGCTTACACTACCAAGTAACAAAATGCAATGATATGCCACTCATTCATATTATTAAACAATACATTCCAGGTTCAATAGTTCTATAGTAAATCCAGCAGTTGCAACAGTTTTAGTTCAGGGCTGACTCTGTCTGATGCAAGCAGTACAGAGCCAATACATTGGGGAGGTAAGGGTTGTGAGAGTTGCCTGGCATCAATGTTAGTATATGTATGTGTGAAGGATGGAAGTTCTAGCGCCTTAGCTGGTGAGTGAGTGTGCTATGCTTTGTCTCTTAGCTAATGCGAGGGTATAATGAGCACGCCTACATCTGCCTACACCCATAGCATCTACTGATTCCCTATTTAACTTTTCATCAGTGTGTGGCTGTGGTAACCTTGGCATTGTTGGTGGGATGTCTGCTACTTCCCCTTGTTGATCCTGATGAAGCTGTTTTCTCAGGATGATGTTGTGTAGCATGGTACATACTGTGAATATCTCAGTACATGTCTGTGGATTGTTCTGCAGGGCTCCCTCAGTCATATCTTCAGCAGCCAAGCAGATGCTCTATGACACTTCTGGCTTGAGAGTGTACCTCATTATGGTGTTCTTCAATGGGTGTGTGTGCATTTTTGAAGGGAGTCTTCAGCCACAGTTCCAGAGCATAACCTGCATCCCCCAGTAAATGACTCTGTAGGATATCCCCCCCAGTGAACATCTGATACATTTGGGAGGTGTGCCAGATATGTGAGTCATGGCAACTGCCATGGTTGCCAGCACACATGTTCAAGATGATTCCTTGTTATTACACACAACTTGGCAGTTAATAGAGTGAAAGTCTTTTCTATTTTTGTAGAGCCTTCCCTGTTCCCTGGGTGGTGCCTTACTTTCTATATGTGTGCAATATATGGCGCTCAGTGCTTCAGAGTAGTCTGCTACACTGCAGAACCCCCTGCATATTTCTGGCCCTATCCTTAGGAGTATGGAGAAAAATATGTGGTCATTGGCATGTTGGAGCACAGAATTCAGGAACTGATGGAGGATCCTGAATGCTGATGCCTGTGACACCCCTACATGTCCCCTGTTGTCTCTGAAAATTACATATAGCTAAGATTCTAACTATACATACCTTTGTCTCCACTGGGATGGGTTCCCCTTGGTATGCCCTGGGTCTGAGTTGAAGATGACAGGTTGAAGAGTTCCTGTAATGTGTCTCTATCCACCCTGTAGTGCTCTACAACTTCCACATCATGTAGGTAATTATAAGTTAAACATTGTCTGAAAACTCTTCTACTTCTTGGTCTTGGTCTACTAGCAGCAGCAGCAAAGACTTCAATGTGTTGCACATAGACATGAAATAAAGCAACAGCAGCCCATAATATTGTTTCTGCATAGACTCCTTTCTTTGGCTGTATTCTGGTAGGTTTTGTAATTCACAGGGAAAACCAGCACTGAGTCTACACAGTTCCTTTATAGTTTGTTGAATAGCTCCTCCATCTTGGATTGGTTTGATTATCATACATTTCAGCTGCTTATGCTATAATTAGCATGTCACGGATGCTGCTTACTAGATCCAAAATGTTACAGTACCGGCAACGTGCACACTGTGTAAACCAACCATGTAGGCTTGAATCTGGCTGAATAACCTTTTAGTGCTTAAAGTGACTTAACAAAACCACCATTTCTTTTAATGTAAGATCATTAAACATCATTGCTAAAGTTTGTTTACAGACTTCGTAATCATTATTTTTGTTACTAAACTTGTCAGCATTATTAGTTTGCTTGTGTCAACAGAGACATGATCCAATTTACATAAAAAAGTAGAAGAGCTCTTACCAGTAACTCTTTTTAACCAAGTCACAGGCCTACAGGCACAGGGGTGAATTCTAAAGCAAGATCATCATACGTGGTGCCAACATGGAAAGACAACAACTGTGGCAGCAGAACATTCCCAAGAATTTTCTTCCTGTCATTTAATGTATATTAAGTAAACCATCAGAAGATTCATAGTTTCATAGGTTCATAAGAAGTTACTAGGTTAGTGGCCCTAGACCCTTTACAAGTCTAGCCATATTAATACTAATACTCCCATTTGTTCTTTTTTTTTTTTGGTAGTTCACAGAATGAATTTATGAACAGAGCGGGTCTGTGATTAACACTGGCTACCTCTGTCCATGAGAGATGTGGGTGCCTCTCCAGGGGCAAATCTCTGGTCTCCCACACAGTTATCTAGGTTGCATTTGAAAAAGGTCAGTGAGGAGCTCTGTTTTACTTAAATAAGGAGTCTATTCCAGAGAAGTGGCGGTCATTAGGAGACATATCTGTTTCTCCAGCATAATCTTCTTATGTCATAAGCTAGGTTGATATCCTTAGAGTGAGTGACTCTTGAGCCATTTGACTTGTGGATGTGCATTAGGGCAGGGTTGGAGATGGCCCTATAGGCCAGGCATAAGTCACCTCTCAGCAGCCTATAAGATACTGAGTAAAGTGACAGGGCTTTCAGCCTGTCCTCATAAGTCATGGTTTGGAGTCCCTGTATTTTCTTACTGAGAAATCTCTGAGGTCTCTCCAGCTTCTGCAGGTGTCTGGTGAAGTACATGCAAAGGGTGCATTATACTCTATTAATGGTCTGATGAGGGTCGAGTCCAGTGGAGTTATAACATCCCTTGACCTGGATGCTATGCCCTTGCTTATGAGTTGCACTACATAGAAGGTGTTCCTTACCACTGTGGAAACTTGGTGGTCAAAGTTCAGATTGCTATCAACCTGTGTTTCCAAGTCTCGCACTACAGGGTTGGAACTCAGGGGTGTGCTGTCAATATTGTAATTTGTAGGGAATTATGTTTTGCCAAAGAAAAAAATAATACTTTTTTTGCATTTAGTTTTAGACCATGGCTTTGTCACCAATCATTTTTTTTGTGTTAACAATTCCTGTAATATGTTGGGGGACTCAGTAATTGTTCCCAGTTTGCAATCATCAGCTGTCTTGGTGAGTCAAAGGCCATCTACTTTGACATGAACTTCTGAGAAACAGATGCCAAATAGTAAGGGGCCCAGCACAGACCCCTGTGGTACACCACTGGTGAGGGGTCTATGTGTGTTCTGTCAGTGAGCCATTTGGCTAACCATCTGGTAATATAAGGGTTAATCTGTATCTGGAAGAGTTTCTCAATGATGCCAGAGAGGAGAATTCTGTCAAAAGCCTTGTCAAGGTCGAGATAGGCTGTGTGCACTGTCTTCCTTTCATCCTTGGCTTTGGTAACATTCTCAAAGAAGTCTACCAGGTTAAATAAGCATGATCTACTCTTAATGAAGCCAAACTGGGTTGGGTCCAGCATTTGTAGGTTGCCTATGTCCTTGTTGATAAGGTCCAAAGATTATTGTTTCCATGGCCTTGCAGATGAGGCTAGTTAGACTTATGGGTCTGTAGGTCCTAGGGTCAGTTGATTGCCCTCCTTTGTGCAGGGGGATTATTGGTGTTCTCCATTCTGTAGGAGCATAGCCTGTTCTCAAGCCAAGATTAAAAACAATGCCAAGTGGGTCTGCTAAGTTTTGTTTTAGATTGTTTAGTAATCAACCTGGGAAATTATCTTGTAATATTGAGGGTGTGGTTTTGGCATTGGCAAGTGCAGAGATGACCTGTTCTCTACAGATACTAGGCAGAGGGCTGGTGTCACTCTCCTACTTTGGACACAACCGAAGAGTCTTCGAGGGTTCTCTTCAAGTAGCTTTATGTTATACAGAGACATCACTATAGAAGTTTATGGACTTTAACACAAGTAACTTATATACAAACTAACAACTGCGATCATGCATGCTCTCACTCTGGCTGCTGTTACAAAATGGCACTAGGGATTGCACATACTATACTGTCTGATAAAATAAATTACTACATACAGTTCCAGCAAACTAAACATAATAACCCACAAAAATTCTGGGCAAGTATTAACCAACTACTACACCCAGGTCAATCCATTACACCTAACCCACAAGGCACAGACCAGGAGAATCCCAAGCATACTGCCAATGCCTTCAATACCTTTTTCACTGAGGCCATTCAAACACTTGCCAGTCAACTATCACCTAATAACTTAACTATACCTACCTCTAACACAACCCCATCCCCTCCATTTCTCTTCCATCCAGTCCCTACAACATATATTCTTACCCTTATCCAAAAACTGAAACCGTGCACTCCTTCAGCAGACCAACTAGCTGCTGAATATCTACAGAAATCAGCCAAATCCATTGCCTATCCCATTTCCATTCTGAATAATAGAACCATCAGTGAAGCACACAACCCTAGCATCTGGAAAGTCTCCCATATTATCCCTCTTCATAAAGGCAGAAACTCTACTGAATTCTCCAACTACCGTCCCATAGCCCTACTTTCACCTTTGGCAAAACTTATGGAAAAATGCATCCACAGGCAATTGTTAGACCACCTAATCCAAAATAACTTACTTTCCAGCTGTCAACATGGTTTCAGACCTTCCCACAGCACTACTACTGCCCTCCTTTCCTTTACTGACTGTATTAATAAAAAACGTAACTCCAGTATGCTTCCCTCTGCACTATTTATTGATCTGTCCAAAACATTTGATATGGTTAATCACTAAATACTTATAAATATCCTCAAATCCCTGTCACTAGATGCACTCACTATAAAATGGTTCCAAACCTATTTAGATAACAGACAACAGGTGGTGCTTTGGCACAACATTCTATCTACCCACCTGCCCGTTAAACTTGACATCCCTCAAGGGTCCATATTAGGACCCATTCTTTTCTCCATATTTATCAATAACCTTCATCTATCAATCCCCCAAGCTACATGCATACAATACACAGACGATTCCACACTTATATGCACAGCCACATCCACTTCCAAACTTCACTCCCTTACCCAAAAGGTGATTAATACAGTAGAACAATGGTTTACACAACATTGCCTCCGCTTGAACCTCAAAAAAACTAAACTCCTCCTTTTTAATCCTACTCGTAAGTCCTCCCCAATAGACTTCTCAGTTACATCCACTAATGGTACTCTTATATCACCAGACCCAACTACCAAACTACTTGGTATCACCATAGACAACACTCTTAACTTTGACATCCATATCAACAATACTATAAAAACCGTTAACAAAACCCTCGGCTCTCTCTACAAGATCAAACTCTTTGTTTCACCAACAGCCAGAACAACTATTGCTCACACTCATGTAATCTCTACACTCCTCTATGCCTCACCCATATATACTAATCTAATTAAAAATAACCTCACCAAACTGGAAATCTCCTACAATAACATTGCCAGATTTGCTACAGGCAACCCATTTAGAACCCACCATTGTTATAATCTTAAGCAGCTAGGATGGCTTAAACTTCAGAATCTGCTTAAATTCCACCAACTAACCATTGCCCATAAGACTCTTTACCAACCTTCTAGTACTCCTATGCTATCTACCCTCATCATCCCCTATAATAATCAGAAATCCTTGTGCTCATCACATAAACGTCTTGCAAATATATATATATATATATATATATATATATATATATATATATATATATATATATAAATCAAGTTCACTTTGCTGCGTATTTCACACTAGGCTTTGATACTCACCCATATCATGTGACATAAAACTGGGAATTAGAGTTAGCAACTGAAAATGTCTCTGCAAAATGTTTGACCTGTGGAATGTTCAAAACGTTTTCTGGAATGGAATCAGAATTTTGAACACATTCTGGTATGGGAACAGTGTCTGATTCACTCTCAGATTTGAAGTCTACATCACAGAAACAATGTTGTGATGGTGCTGATGATTCTGGTACAGGAAGAAGATGTCTACAGCTCCTCTTTTACTCCTTACCCTTGCAGTGTACCAGCTAGGATCTTGGCTCAGCACAGATGCCTGTAATCTGTCCTATTCGATCAAATCCTTTCATTGCTTGGATCCGTACTATCTCTCCTTCCCTCAAAGGATGAAGTAATCTGCTCAATCGGTCATAACTAGATTTCTGGATATTACGCTTCTTAAACAATTGAGTCTTGATGGTTTTATTATTCTTAGGTTTAGACATAAATAAACTGGAAGTAATGGGTAGCGTAGTTCTAGTTTGCCTGGAAAGTAGTTTTTGAGCAGGTAAGTCAAGAATATTGTCACAGGGTATGTTTCTGAGATAAAGCAAATTCAATAACACATTGGTATTATCACACTTTGACCTTTCAAGTAATTGCTTTGCACTCTGTACTGTATGTTCAGCTAGACCATTGGACTAAGGATATTCAGGACTACTAGTGACATGTACAAAGTCCCATTCTTTTACAAATTTCTGAAATAACTGGCTAGTACATTGAGTACCATTGTCAGAAAGAACTTTGTGTGGACTACCATGAACTGAGAAATGATGTTTCAACTTAGTAATAACAGCAATCAGTGTTAGGTTAGGTAGTAGATCAATCTCAAACCAATTTTAATAAGAGTCTGCCAAAACCTAGTAGTGCTGATTGTTCCACTCGAAGATATCAGTTGCAATGGTTGACCAAGGAAGTTTAGGAACTAGACTTAGCTGAAGTGGCTCTTTTGCAAATGTGGTCTAGGTCTAGATCAACTAGTGCCCTAGGCAAAAGGGCTCCACAGCACCCCCTAACTCATTACTTGGTGCCCCCATCCTGATCTACCTACACCAAATAAATACTGGAAAAGTGCCCCTGCTAGACCGGCGCCCTAGGCGGCCGCCTAGATGGCCTATGCCTAAGGCTGGCCATGTGAACAAGATGAAAGTGCATTATCAATGTCTTTTGGTAATGAAGGCCAAAATACTAATTCTTTCACTCTTCTCTTAGTGGATGTGGATCCTGGGTGGCCATGAGAGAACATCTGGATATATTCTTGGTGTAAGGAAGCAGGAACAACAATTTTAGGACCTTTGAAAATAATGCCATCTTTCATCAACAATTCATCTCTGTAAGGAAAATAGGTTTGCACTTCAGGTGGTACACTACATTGCTTTGATAGCCATCCAACATTAATGTAGTGATAGAGTTTCTGTAAAACTGGATCAGTCTGAGTATGATCTCTTAACTCATCTAGGCTAATGGTAGAAAAATTATGCACTGACATCACATCAAAGTCAAAAGTCTGGTCAAGCTATTCTATGGTATTTCTGGGCGATCTTTATAAGGTATCAGCCAGATACAGCAATTTACCTTTTGTGCAGACCATTTTGAAATTGTACTTTTGCATTTTGAGCAACATACTTTGTAACCTTGCTGGAGTGGAATGCATAGACTTCTTTAGACTAATAACTAGAGGTTGGTGATCAGTTTTAATCTGAATAGCTTGACCATAAATATAATCATGAAACTTGGAACATGCAAATACTATTGCCAAAAGCTTTTTCTCAATTTGAGCATACTGCAAAATAGTTTGGATAAGTGATCTGCTCCAAGACTAAATTTTGAAGCATCACAGGAAAGAGTAAATGGTTTGTTTACATCATAGTATCTTCATGTAGGTGGAGTTGCAATTTTCTGCTTAAGGTCTTCAAATGCCTTCTGGTGCTGTTCCAACCATGACCATGCAACATTTTAGCACATTAGCTCTCTTTAAGATGCTAACTGCGGTGGTGGTGCTGCGGTAGCATTGTCGCCTCACAGTTAGATGTTGCCTGTTCGATTCTCAGTTAGAGCGTCTTCTGTGTGGTGACATGCGTGAATCGGTTCCTTCCTTGAAGGTTGCGCAATAGGCCTGGCAAGCCAGCACATCAAAATCTACTGCCAATCATTAGCGGACCGGAGTTCAGCTGTGGTGACCCCTAACCGGGAAAAGCTGAAAGAAACAAACAAGCTCTCTTTAAGATGCTGTCAACTCACTGAAGTCTGGTATAAACTTGCCTACGTAGTTGACCATGCCTAGAAAATGTTGTAGAACTTGTACATTATCTGGTGCTGACATCTCAAGAAGAGCTGCTTGCTTGGTCGGGTCTGGTATAAAGCCTGTACTTGTGAGTAAATGACCTAAGTAGGTAACTTCTAGAAGTCTGAATCTGCATTTCAGAGGACTGAGCTTCAAGTTTACTTCATGTGCTTTTTGTGTAGAACTCTCTTGAGATTTCTGTCATGCTCTGCTTCACTATTGACTCCAACCAACAAATCATCTACTATTATGGCATAAGGATAACCTGACAAAATTTGCTCCATTGCACACTGAAAGACTTTACTAGAAGAATTTATTCCAAATGGCATACTTCGGAATCTGTATCTGCCAAACAGAGTACCAAAAGTAGTTAGTAATAATGATTCGTGATCAAGCATCACTTGCCAAAATGAACTCTTTGCATCCAAGACAGAGAAAACAGTGACATTTGGTATTAGAGCTGCAACTTCTTTAACTGTGCACATTAGATGATACTGTCTTTTCAATGCTTTGCTCAAATCTCTTGGGTCAATACATATTCTGATTTCACCTGAGCCTTTTTTTTTGAGCTGCTACGATGGATGACACCCATTCAGTTGGCTCTATGACTAGACAAATCACACCTTGCTGCACCATTTTATCCAACTGCGCCTTAACTTTATCCTGCATAGCTATCGGAACTCATCTCACCTGTCTGACTACTGGAGTGACCTCTGGGTATAACTTCATGGAATACACAACTGGATGTTTGCTGAACTTGTCATAAAAACATCAGCATACGCTGAGAAAATGGCTTAAGAAAAATTAGAACTCGTAAATGGACTTACATGATGAACCTCTTTAGCAAATGAAAGCAGATTCCATCTCAAACTATCTTTGTGACCCAATAAAGATTGCGCTAGTGTTTGGACTACATAGAATAACAAGTTGTAACAGTTCTCAGCCAAATAACATGAACGCATCACTGAACTTTCGATTGGAATTTCTTCACTTCCATAAGCAACAAGTCTCGCATTACTGGCTACATTGAGCTGTTCATTAGTTCGCACCTTAGCAAATGTGTCTGCTGATACAACATTACACTTTGAACCAGTGTCTGCTATAAGCTCTGTGGATTTTCCATTAATCTGCACAGTAAAAAAACACTTTGCTTCTTGCTAATAAATTTACTGCATCAACTCTTTCACCAAGTACTGATACACCATCTACATAAAAAGCTGACTGCTTCAGCTCTATTTGATCAACTTGCTTTTTATGTGACCTTTCTTTACAACTGTGTGAGGCTTACTTGATTTGCAAATGTTTGTGGCACAGATGGCATAGCTGGATGCTGTACATCTATCTTCTGCTGCCACACAGTTGTTTAGGAATTTGCAGCTAGAAAAGTAAAGGATGAGTGAAAAGAAAATTTGTCTGTGTATCAACATCAACTCATATAGCAAAATAAAATGGTAAAATGTGTTCCATGAAGACACACAGCAAATCTGAAGTGCAGCCTACTACAGAGATGCTAAATACTCGCACCACCCATCAGCCTTTGTAAAATAAAGTGAGAAATGTGCTAATAAAATCAGTGGACACTTGCTCATACTATTGCTAAATATAGGTATCCTAAGGTGCTGCCTAATATGTCTGCTATAAACAATATAGGGGAAAGAGCAATGCCCTAGTAAATCCACATCATAGCAACTTCTGTATTCTATATCACTGGCAGCAGTGATGTGCAAATGAAATAAATTCTGGTTTAAGCAAGGATGATAAAAGTGCACGTGCACACAAACAGATGCTATGAGCCAGTTACAGATGTAGAATAACAGCACACAAATGTACAGTCTGCCTTAACAAAAAAAGCACCACTCCATGGCAATGGATGGAAAAACTGACTTATCCGGATGGGAAGCAGCACTGATCACATGACAGAAAAGAAACCAGATTAAATTTTGAAGGTAGTGAGATGCCATTTCTTTAGCTGATGACTAGAACACATTCTATTTATTACCAGAGATTCAAAGATTCAAAAATGTTATATATCTATATATATATATATATATATATATATATATATATATATATATATGTTCAAAAATTTTATATATATATATATATATATATATATATATATATATATATATATATATATATATATATATCTTTTTACTGCGGTGGTGGTGCTGCGGTAGCGTTGTCGCCTCATAGTTAGACGTTGCCCGTTCGATTCTCAGTTAGAGCGTCTTCTGTGTAGCGACATGCGTGAGTGGGCATTCTTTTGTTGAAGGTTGTGCGTTAGGCCTGGCAAGCCAGTACATAAAAAATCTACTGCCAATCATTAGCGGACCGGAGTTCCGCTGTGGCGACCCCTAACCGGGAAAAGCCGAAAGACACAAACAAATATATATATCCTTTTGACTATTGTAATCTAAATGCTTCTAAATCTTCTCAAATGCTTTTACATTGATAAATATGAGCAAACAAGTATGATGTATGTGTTTGTGTACGAGTGTATCAGCAGTGCATTAAATTTGTGCAAATGAAAATAAAATAGCTATATACCATAAGGAAGAATGCATACAATATTTGCATAATTCTGCTTTGACATATAAATAATGATACAGGAATATACACATACATACACAACTATATGACATATTATGGGTATAAACCAACACACTAATGTTACATCTACATGCTTCTTCCAGATCATACAATCTCCCATGCCTATAACTCTCAGTGAATAGAACATAATTATCTGAGCTGCAGAAAACAGCTCTCTGCCATCCCATCTCACATTTTAGTAATAAACAGCTGCAAGTGTATTACAGCAGTCACATCATCGTAGTAAATTGTTAGACCTGGATGCAGCACTCTACCTATGCACAGATATAGGATAGGGCTCAAGACTAGTATGAATTCCATCTGAAGAGAAACAGCTGAGGGTTCAGTGACTCGTGGATGTCGTGGATGTCAAAGAAAATTTTCTGTGATAGCAGAATCAAAACACTTATAAGAAGGAAGAGATGGAACGTGATGAGGCACTTGGTGACTGGTGGTACTAATAAGCTCCTAGTAACATGAGGTATGAGGTTCTTATGTGCACAGTAAGTGTGGCTGTTTAAGATTACTTCTTAGCATGGAGAAGAGGGTGATGAGGCACATGCTGACATTCTTTGTTAAAGAGCATGTGTTCATATAGGTGAAGGAGGACTGACACTGTTACCAGTGACATTATAATAGTAATAATAATAATATAGACTGGTTAAGGAGCTTGAGGTATGTGGTGGCTGCAGCTGTTACACAGAATGATGTCTTCTGCTGTCAAAGATATGGCTGTATGGACCAAAGAAAAGGCTCGCTATTTAACTGGTATTGGGAACATGGTAGCATGAAGTAAAAGAAAGTAAGGAGTGTTATGATGAAAGTCATTGATACCATGCACATGACTGCACTGTGAAGGGATAAATGTTGACTGCGCAAGGGAATGCTGTTAATAAGCATATGGCAACAAGAAGGTGGAAGGGGTAAGGTGTACTCTGAATTCTGCTCCTAGTATGCACAAATCAACATGGTAGCAGAAAAGTGCTAGAGTTAATCTGGTTAGTGGACAAAGGAAGCTTTATGGTATTTATATTGACCGATGCTGGCAGTCTAGACATGACAACACAGACACAGAAAGGCAGCTAGATGCATACATACTGGTCATTGATGTTAACAATGACAAAATCACAACATAGATGCAGAAGAGGAAGTGGGTGCATTGTCATTGGTTAGTACTGTTGGTAGAGAGAGCATAGCAAAACAGGAAAAGGAGAATGGCAAAAGGAGGCGTGGTCATTGTTATTACTATGCATATAGCAATATGAGAAGAAAATTCTGGAAATATTGTTGGTTTAGCTAATGGGAATATGACAAAATATAAGAGAGCAATAGCTACTGCTCGTGATACAGTAAGGAACAATAATGGCCAAGAGTACAATTGGTGCTGTTTCAACAGGGTCTTTTCAACTTTGGACATGGTTGACTGTGAAGGAATGTAGTGTCTGAGTTTGTGCAGTGACAGAAAAATATCATGCACTATGCAGTACAATGCATAGTACTCCCTTCGCAGAAATATTAAACATTAACTGATACAATCATACTTTCAGTACCTAGGCACATGGACACAAACATGCATACACACATACCCTCTCTAAAACATACCTGCACATAAGCACAGAAGTGTACTTTTTTCCATGGTGCTTCCATCAGTTACTTATTATTCTCACATTCTTTACAGATATGATACATGGGTTTAGCCTGAGGGAAATAACATAAGAAGTTGATAGAGCAGTACTTTGTTGTTGAGCGCACTACCAAAAGAGAATGAACATAAAAGTACATTTGGTGCATTTACTATAAGGATTATGAAAATCTGCATCTGTTTATGTATAAGTCACTGGGCATCACTCCTGGCAAGAAATGTACTTGCTTAAAAGCATCTGTTGAGGGTTTGCAGCTGGTATTAACCACAAAGCCTCCTATCTAAAGCTAACAATGCATATAAATCTACAATATTTGCAATCAAAGCAGTAATGATACATATTTGAACAGGAGCTAAATGAAAGTAGTTAAAAAGTGGAATATTAGATTTTTTTTCCTAGAGAAAAGCCAACACTGAAACAGGCACTGTTAAATAAATAATTTATGTTTGGCATAAAAATAATCTGATATAAATTAAGCTTGCTGGCAGGTAAAGAACTTAGTAGTTTGGGCAAACAAGTCAAGGTTATTATAAAATTCTCTACAAAGAAACAATACAATGACCACATCAGAGGCCAGCAAACTGTCTTATAGCAAAGAAAAACTTTTTTGGAAATGTTGCTGTCTTTCATTTTATGGGAATAGAGCCAAAGCATATGCTATCACTATACAAAGGTGCCAGGAGAAACTGTCAGACATGTAGTATGTGAGGCAGGTTAGGAAAAAAGGTCCAATTAAGCTTGTTAGCAATTAAAACTAAATCCAAAGCTGAATCAGTCAATACACCAGTGAGATGGGAAACAGATGGACACATTCACTTTATGACATAATAAACATACTGTTTGAACAGAAACAGTACAGCAGTGACTACCGAGCCATTCCTGCATTCTAAGTGCCTATTAGTTGTTAATAGCTTTCTCAGACTCACTATTAAACTTTCAGACTTAAAGCTGGGTATGCAGAAATGTGTTCATGGATACTGTTCATTCAAGGTAACCATATGAAATATGTGCCAGTTTAGAAATGATCAGGACTTCAGTATTATTGCAAGTTGACAGTACAGTATAGAGTGCATACAAATTGCTTTAAGCTGTTATTTCATTCACAGTAAAACTGTGCTACATCTGATAAATTAGAAAGACACAAAGACACAGCTACCTAATTCAGTCTATGAGGAGATGTACTGCTCACTTATGAATAAGAGATGTTTACATGCTACCATCTAGGCTACTGCAACTAAGAAATCCATTGAGACACAAAAACAATCAAATGCTGGGATAGGAAATATTATATTACTTTGCTGACTGTTACATTAATTGCATGCATCATGAATCACTGTTTCACCCAGGAAATGGGGCTTGTCCAATAGTGCAATCACACTTATCAAAATTGCATTCAAAGTGAATGGAGCATGGTAAAAACCACATACTAGTCAAAATCCCACATTGTGTAAAGATAATGATAGGCTATGTTGGGATTTCTACAGCTATGGTCATGGTAACATGAAGATAGCAGTGGATGGGGGTTACTGTAATTTAATGCCTAAACCCTAGTTCTAAAAAACCTGCATACTGTGTCCCAAGCTATGCTATAAAGCAAAAGTCTAATTGTATAAAGACACAATATTTCTGGCTATACACTGCTGTTGTCCATACTATGGTGATGATCACAATGAGTACAAAACATGATATGCCAATAACTTTTGACTTCGTGAAATTTGTTGCCAATTCATTTTTTGAGAATAATTTTATTTCAAGTTACATCAGTCCTTAAGCATCTATTTAAGTTACAAATGATCTCATCTTCACAGGTTTATCTGACATGTTGCTGTTATTGGTTGTTGAAACCCAGGCATATAGGAGTATATAATAAATGTATCATGTAAGTTAGTCAATTATAATAACACTGAAATTCATTTAACTGGTTGATTCATTGAACAAATGAAAGGCTTCATAAATATTAGAGAGCTGAAAGCAAAAAGTAATCATGGCTTGGCTTTTTCCATTATGACATGGGTAGTAAAAAACATGCATGCAGCAAAGATAAACATGAATCTTTACCAAAATTATTGTTATGAAGATTTATGGTGTATTATTAAATAATATGACATGAACAACAGTGAGTAAAAAAGACAGCAAAAATGTAAATTAAATCCTAAAAGTGTTTATTTAAATGTCAGAAATGGATATACATATTCTTAAAGCTGATATGGAGCATATTATTAAGCATGCTTTAACATAAGACATTTATTAGTTTAAAATACAACATAGTGATAAAGTTCACACAAAATGTGAAGAACTTTGGAAGTACAAGTACAGATAAAATACAATAAAAGAATTCCTATGAGCATGTCTACTTAAGTAGATGAACTTTCCTAAGCAATCGGTATGGGAGGCATCCTCTGTGCCTAGATCTCTCTAACCCAGAGGTTTCATTAACTATGTGTAGGCTTTGAATTTACATGTTAGCCCAATGAGCAGTAGTACTAAGGGCATATTCATGGTGCTCATCATGCTTACATGAACACGTGTGTGCAAGGTTTTGGGGCCAGCAACAGTGTTGCCCACCAGGAAACTGAGCAGAGCAGCATGAGCACAAAAAGAAGAAATGTATTCAAGTTTGCTTCTGGGCAAACCTGCTCTGTAAGGTTGAGCGGACAGCCACAATGACTACCAGGGGGTGAAAATGCTGCAATGACAGCAGTAATAACACAGCAAAGAAAAGTGTACTCAGTGGAATGTGTACAACTATTTGCAGCCAGCATGAAATAATGGAGGGGGAGGGTAAAAGGCAAGGGCAACTACAAGGAAAGGTACATCTGGCAGGAAAGTGTGCTGATGAAAATGTGCACAGACATGAATGATAGTAATGAATAAAGAGGAAGAAAGAATGGTAAATATGAAAATGTCCCAAAAATAGGATATCTCAAAGTATGTACACTTCCAAGACAAGTCAGTAGCATATATTATGTACATATGTTTATACATATGTTAACACTTCTTCAGCAAGTATATTAAGATATAAACACACATGATAGTACAGTACTTATGTAACATTCACACAAGGTTACATGTTAATGGAGGGGAATGGTCGTGATATAAACATCACTGGCATGCTCAGGGCACTTAGTAAAGATGGTATATACAGTAGGGGGTATGTGCATTCTCTGAAGATCTGTAGATTGACTTGCTTGAATATGACTGTTATGTCACCATAGCTTTCAAGCAATCATGGACACATAGCAATGGACTCTTGGGCAAATGTAGAAATAAACAGCCAAATTCATGGACACATTTAAAACATTATGACCATTAACCTGTGGCACTGACAGAATATGTGATTGTAACTTATTATACATGTTCTGCAATAACAGACATGTACAACTGTATTGATTGGCAGTATTTTATAAAGGGAATTGACCATCCCATCCACAAACGTGACCACTTTTGTAGGGATTAAAAGGGACAGTGTTAAGCCTGGAGTTCAAATCAAGGGGAAATATGGCCAGTTGGGAAGTTTGTATGACACATAAGCTACAATAGCCCCCTCCCAAGAATTAAACCCATGCCATATGTGTTGTCACTGAGCTGTGTATTTACCGGGTGCAACACACAAAGACATATCACAAATGCATCTAATAGAACACCTTGAAGGAAAGTCTGCACTGTGAACTTAGAATGGTTGTGCATCCCAGAGAATAGTTTTGTATGGTCTAAAAGATGTGTGGGAGCTTACCTTACTAAATGTGATACACGTGACTAAAGCATTACTGCCTGACTTAGGTATTGACCATACAGATAACAACACATACAAATACCACACTATTATGAGTGAATTCCCTGTATACAGCTGGGTATTGTATGCATCTGCCACATGTAATAGCAATGGATATAAATTGTCTGAAGCATCACATGATTGCAGGGAGGACAAGCAGACTCCACACAAGGCACTCCGGTTGAGAATTGAACTGGAGAACCTCTGGCTGTGAGATTGCAACACTAACCACTGCACCAGCATGACCACTCTTGTACATTGACTGCACTAATTCTACCAATGCTTCTTGGACTTCGAACCATCTCAGTACTGCCCAAACCAACTTTTTTGGGACCTTGACATATGGTCTCTTTAAGTCTAGGAATGTCCATTTAGACTTGATCCTCATCTCTAGCTTTTCCTCAACTATCTGTCTCAGACATCAGGTCATTTGTGCTGCATTCTAATCTGAATCAGAATGGCTAATCTCCCATCTTACCTTCTGCTACTGTGCTTATACATTTATAAATCACCCTCTCCAGAACTTTCATGCAATTTGACAGGAGTTAGATACCTCTGTACTGCTCACAGTTGTGAATGCACTCTTTGTTCTTGTACACTGGCATGAGTATTATTATTCTCCATTCATATAAGATATGCCTTTTTCTTCACACAGCTGTAAGCTGTAATAAACTCATATTGCAGAAGTAAGATAGACAAGTACCTGTTTTTCAGGATGCTGTGTAGATGAGAGACACACACACACACTTGGGAAACACCACTAGTGCAATGATGGAGTTATGTGCCTTCATATTTGGAAAAAGGTATGTATGTCCACATTAATACAAGATACTGACAATATCAATGTAATATAATCATGCATAACCACTGTCCAGTTTCACTATTAACCCATAACAAATGTAAGAAAGCAGTGAGGCTGTGTAATTCTGGAGTCTGTTTGACAATGGCCCAAGTACTGGCATATCAATTGCAAGTGCAGGACACTCATGAATATTAGAAAATATGTGTTCAGTCAAGCATTTATGTCACTGCCCATTTCTTGTGTATATTATGAATGCATTTCCATGTATTGGAGGATTACAGCCCAGAAGCCAGAGTTAGACATGCTATACACTTCTTCACAAAGCAGATCACCCAGAAGCTGATGAAGGATTATGGTAAAGTATTAGTGCATGCATGATTTGAATTTCAGGAATTCAACTTGAACTTATAAAGTAGCAGTCTCTACTGCTGCTCAGTGCCAAACTGTGTGCAAATAGGGACATACATTAACACTCCTGATTGCCATGAACTGCAAAATGCATCTATTTGTTGTTGATGTTTCATGAGTCAGTCTTGCAAGATTTGTTATGGGAGCAACTGTTGAGAGCTGGTATGATGTGTATACTGTCATCTATCTTCAAATGTTGGGGCCAAAGTTTTATTACATAAATAACTGTTGGTCTTGCCTTCCCCATTTGTACAACATTAAGTGTTGAGAAAATGCAGTTATCTGCTTAAGGAAAACAATGAAAAGTTTAATATAGTGCACCTTCCTTCATGCAAACAGGCTCAGTGGCAATCCATGACTGTCAGGTCTCTGGAAAGTAATGAGTCTGGAAAATACAGCTGTGGCTTAGTTTTCACTGCTGCTCAGTATGTAAGAGCACTGAGCTCCTCTTCAAAGCAGAGATGCACTAGGATTCAAATTCATATGATTCTCTCTCTTTTTTTTTTTTTTTACAAATGGGGTCAGATGTCATTAGCTCATTAAATGTGTTCAGGACTGCAACTGTGACTATTAATCATTATACTAAAATATGTGCCTTCCCAAATTGTATCACTAATGTCTACATCAGTACATGTCTACAACTAGTAGCAGACCTCCCAGCAAATCACAAGTTAATTGTATGTACCACTTGCTACAAATAGCAATGGGTAGTACATCATTTGAATTGATTAGTATGACTCAACAGATATAGTAACCATTTGAGAAAAGCCTGGCATCCTGAAAGGTGTGTGTTGCAGTATGTGTCTTCACAGTAAGGGCAGTTCCCACATCATATTAGATGAACATTACATCCATCATCCTACTAAAGATGCTACAGTATACTCTGATGAGACAGAGGGGGTGATGACAGACACAGGGCTGTACAGAACATAGGAAGCAGTGTCCTGGCACATTCGTGAACATACTAATGGTGTGTTGGTACTACTGGGTTATAAGCCTTGACAAGATGTTAATGTACATTTTGTTTTGAAAATAAATGTTATTAAAATAATTTCTTAAGAGTACAATTACTAATAGAAAATGTAGTAAAATTTTGATTTTAATGATAAAGAAACAAGAACACTAATATAAAAATTCAAAGAAAAAACAATGAACTATGTACATTGATGTTCGCAATACTATAAATAAAGTAAAAAAGTGAATAAAAATAGGAGTAATATTTTTAAATTATTAATTATTTAATAAATCAATTATATTCATCCATTGAGTAAACACTGCTGCACTCTTAGAAGATCTTAACTTAATTGTCATCATTTCTAACTTGGATACCTCCAAGAGAAGATCCTTAAAGTTTTGAAAGAATGGAATTTTTGATGATTTCCAATATCTAGTAATTTCCTTTCTGGCTATGGACAGAACAGACCAAAGAAGTGAATATTTACTAGTTTTAACACAAATTGGGATTGGAGAATTAAATAATATTAATGATTTTGTTAGAAGAAAGTTATCAGTAAATATTGCTTGCAAGAAATTATAAATATCTTCCCAGAATTTTTTCAAGTGCATGCAGTCATACAAAATATGTGACCAATCAGCCATCTGAACCTTCAGGCATCTCCAACAAAGAATATTTTCTTTATACAGCTTATTCATATTATACGAGGCAATGAAAGCTCTATTTAACAATATCCAGGTAAAGATTCTCCATCTAAATGATGATGTAGTATTACTTGCTGATTGAAGAATATTCAATTTATCATTATCTGAAGAATTATTATTATTAATATCAGATAAGTATTTCCAATAATTATCAGGAAAGTTATCTAGATCTAATTTGGTGGTTTTAAATATATTTGAAAAACTAATTTTAATTAAATCACTTTGTTGTGTGATAACAATAAAGTATTGAATGAGTTTGGGAATTAAGTTTTTAACTGAGGAAGGTATCAAATCAAATTTATTTTTAATATAGTTTCTAGCTTTTTGTAGCTCAAGCCATAAAGATGAATCAAGGTTATTTTCCACCAATAAAATATCAATAGATTTTAATTCATTATTTTTTTAACATTTGATGCCAATAAAGCAAATGTTTTTGTTCAAATATTGACATTTTATGATAATTTGTAGAGAAAATAACCCCTTGTGTATATGCAATGGGAAAAATAAGGAATAACCAACATTCATATGTTTGAAATCTAAAGATGAAAATTTTAAAGGATTTTAAAATAATATTAATATAGTTTGATATAAAGTATTGGGTAGGGCAGAGCATAAAATATTCTTTTAGTTTCCATATGAATGTGATATTTAGTAAATTTAACTTAAAGAGATCATTATTTTTTTAAGTTTTGTGATGAACAGAGAATAAAATCTTTCCATTTGCTGAGCAATTACTATTAATAAGGTACAAAATAGTTTTAATAACTGAAGAAATTGAATATATTTCTAAATTTGGAAATGCAATACCTCCATTATTCCAGCTATACATATGGTATGTTAAGGATATCCTGAGTTTAATTGGAACCAAAGAAATGTTTTAATAATTGTGTTAAATTTCCTAATTATTGTATAAGGCAGAGGAATACAACTAAATTGAACTATATATACGATTTTTGGAAGAAGAATGATTTTTATGATTGATAGTTTTTCTTCTATTGAGAATTTTATTTTAGACCATTTTGTATTAATTTGTCTATTTCTTTTAAACTATTTTCAAAATTCAGCTTTTGTATTTATTTTATATCATTGGCAATCATTAGACCTAAATATTGTACATGCTGGGACTGAGGTATATATTTTTCATATTTATTTTGAATGTTATATATTTTTGGGGGCCAGTTAATAAGATTTGTGTTTTGTCTTGATTAAATTTAAGACCTGAGTTTATTTGAAAGTGATCCATCATTAAATAAGTCTTGAATTGTTGGGTTCTTACCACACAAAGTAATCAGAATATCATCTGCAAACATTTGAATCTTGGAAGTTTTATTAAGACCTATATCAAAACCTTTAATATAACTATTTCCTCTATTCAAGTTTGCCCAAGGTTGCATAACTAAAGTAAATAAAAGAGGAGATAAAGGACACCCTTGTTTAGTCACTTTAGTAATAGGTATGGACTGGGATATGTTAGAACCAATTTTTATATAAGCTTGAGAACATGTATATAAGTGGGTGATAAGATTAATAAAATTATTTGAAAACTTAAGTTCCTGTGAAAGACTAAACAGATAATTCCAATTAACTGAATCAAAAGCATAGTTTATGTCCAAACTAACTATAGTTAGGTTATTTTTAAGTTTTTAGTTGATTCAATTAATGTTATTATTCTCTTAATGTTATCAAAGGTTGTTCTATTTATTATGAAACCTGTTTGGTCTTCATCTACTAAATTAGGAAGATTTTTGTTTAGCATCTTTGCATAAATATACATGAACATTTTATAGCCCATGTTTAATAAGGATATAGGTCTGTAAGAGTTACATTTTGTAGGGTCTTTTTTGGACTTCAAGATAGGATAAATTAATTTATGTTTCCAGGATGGAGGGGACAGATTATTATTTTGTATATTATTAAAAACTGAGAGTAATAATGTTAGAGCATCATTAAATAAAATGTTGTAAATTTCTGGGATAATACCATCATTACCAGGTGCTTTATTTTGTTTGAGTGAATTAATTTGTTCTTGAATGTCTTTTAATGTAATTTGTCTGTCCAATAGTTTGATTTGTTCTTCTGTTAGTTTTTTTGCGTTCTTATTAATAAATTCTTGAATTTCATTCTTTGAATTTATTAGTGTAGAAGATTGGTTAAGCTTAAGGAAAAATTCTCTAAATTCATTCAATATGTTATGTAAATTTGATACCTTTTTTTTCTTTTGGGGTGAGTATATTTCTTTACTATGATTAAATTTACTTAATCATTTCACTTTATTGGCTAAGAAGTTCAAAGATCTGGGGAATATTGAAACATTAATATATTTAAAATTTTCAAGACTAATCATAATTTTATGGTTTAAGATTTCAAGATATTTCTTATTTAAAGTCTTTATCTCTTCTAGTTTAGATTTTTCTAATTGACTTTTTTAACTCAAGGTTCAAAATGTCAAGCTTGGTTTGTATTTCCTTTAAATATTCATCCCATAAACATATTTTTGTGCCATTCGATTATTCTGCCATACAAGTATGCCTTCATTGCATCCCAGACAAATATTTCAGGTGTGTTACTATTGGTGTTAAATTATAAACAACTATGAACTTCTTTTAATATGAAGAAATTAAAATATCTTAATCTAGTAATACAAGCTGGTATTCATTTTATCTGAACATTAGAATGTGTATAAATATGAATTTTAAAGGTTATAGAGTTATGATCTCAGATAGGACAAGAAATAACTATCACATTACTTAAAAAATCAGTTAAACTATTAGAAACAAAAACACTTCCCGGGATTCATGAAGCTTGCACCAGGCGCAGGCATAGCGTAGGTGGTATAATGCCAAATATGTCCTTCGAGCGATTCAGGTACGATACAATTCCACGTGCACTACCGGCGTACACCAGAACTGTGCAGCCCCCGGCTTAGGTATGCTAATCATCCCATGTGCAGTGTTGCACCATGCAAATGAAGGCATATAGTGATTCATGAAGTGGTGTAGGTGTAGCGTAAGCCCACGGAAATGTAAACCAAAAAACATGGTTTACATTTTCCCAAACAGAACATCGGAGCTATGGAAGAGGGCCAGACCCAGGTATCACAACGTTAACATATGCCAATGGCGAAATACACAGCCAATGGCATAAGAAAAGATGCACAACACGTAAATAACAACATTTAATGTCATGTCCACAGTAACGCACAGCACAACCGCAGGGCATGTGTGCGGAAGCTGTAACATAAAGAAATAATATAAAAATGTCATAAAATCGCAACGTAATAGAAATCAGGTTTACAGCATAATACACAATGGTAGGCATGGAACACCACAACCAAGGTGCAAGGATTGCTAAGGGCCTGCGATAGTGTTCGGCACGGTAACTATGAATTAGTAGTCAATGCCATGCAAATGAGGCAGATAATACTGAATCGCAAATGTCCCGCTGGATGAAGGTTGTACCATACGGCGCAGTGGAATAACACCGAGGAGTGGCTCAGAGGAGATACATGACATCAGCAGAGGGGTGTGCCACCGTAGCAGTAAGCACATTGGAGCAATGCAAATCTGGCCTGCCTGTTGCTAAGCAAAGCTGCAGGACAGGGGTGGGGAGGAAGGTATAGAATCGTTTAGCTGAGAGCACACATGGTGCCTAAAAGCACATGTGTACGGGGATGAAAATGTGCCTGAAACCCAGTAATCAGATGCAAGCGCCACAAACAATAGCACAAACAGGAAGGTCAGGGGAAGAAAAGAAGGAAATGTGGAAGTAGGGTAATTGGAGTACTAATGAGCAATCAACACCAATCAACCCACGATGGCCAATCGATGGCAGCTGACAAGTCTGCCTGCAGAAACCTGCAAAACAGGATAGGGGAGGCATTGGAATGCAAAGAAAGGAGGGGAGGTATTGGATTGCAAAGATAGGAGACCTGACAGAGCAGAGCAAAGCAAACCGACAGCAGACCGGCAGTAGCATACATAATGCAAGATACGCCAGATCCAGGAAAGTACAAATGAAAGTAGGCTGCAGGATGCACGCCAAAAAATGGTAGGTGCAACGTGCAGAAATGTAAAGGGAAGGTCAAGAGGTAATCCACGGCAGGCAAATGTAATTCAACACCAAAGGCACCACAATAGTAGTTCCTGCAGTAAAACACATAAGATACCCTGTAGCTACGATCGTACATACACACCCTATGACATCATCGGTGTTCACAGCACAATAGTATAAAGTGTGAAAGCAGCCAACACACACCTGTGTATTTCCAAACACTGCACCATAGGTGTAAACACACGGGGAACTTTTAAAATGTACATGTTGGGAGCTGCCATAGCTGTGATTCATCAGCATGTGTTAGAGACTGACGGTGTTGTGGAGGATGATGCCGACAACCACCACAGGCCTCGGAGGAGAAGGAGAGTGTTCAGACCAAGGGTAATCTACCAGGCGCTACATGACCTGGAGATAGTAGAGCGTTACAGGGTGGACAGGGACATCTTACAGCAAATAGTGGAGCTGTGCCGGCCACACCTGAGAACCAGAAACAACAGAGGGGAACCCATCCCAGTGGACATGAAGGTATGTGTAAGCCTGCGAATACTGGCCACAGGTACCTTTCAAAGGCCAACTGGAGATATAATGGGTATCTCACAGGCATCAGCATCCAAGGTACTACACCAGTTCCTGGATGCCATGTTACCACATGCCAATGAGCAGATATACTTCCCCCGAACGCAAGAGGAGTTGGCCAGCAATATGTGCCACTTCCACCATGTGGCACACTACCCGGAGGTACTGGGTGTGATAGACTGCACGCACATACAAATCAAGTCACCACCCGGTGAGCATGGTAGGCGCTACATAAACTGCAAGGGATTCCACTCCATCAACTGCCAGGTCGTGTGCAATGCCCAGGGAATTATCATGGATGTGTGTGCTGGCAGCCCTGGAAGCTACCATGACTCCCATATCTGGCATGCCTCACAGCTGTATCAGGTATTTGTCAGGGGGAACATCCCACATGGCCATCTTGTGGGGGATGCTGGCTATGCACTGGAGCCGTGGATGATGACTCCCATCAGAAATGCACACACACCCATGCAAGAACGCCATAATGAGGCACACGCACAAACCAGAATCATCATAGAGCGTGTGTTTGGGATGCTGAAATCACGGTTTCGGTGCTTGGATACATCTGGTGGAGCCTTGCAGTACTCTCCAGGCACGTGAGCCCACATCGTCATAGTATGTGCCATGCTACATAATATGATCCTGTGGAAGCAGCTGCAGCAGGGACAAAATGGTGAAGGCCCTCATAGCCCACCGCAGTTGCCAAGGCCAGTACAGGCACAGAGGGATTCAGACCATGAACACATTGTGCCAGCCCCAGTAGGCAGATGGAGGCGTGCCCAATATGCCTACGCCTTGGCAAAGAGGGAACGTATAGCACATACTCTGACAGTGTAGCTCCCTACGGACTGACACCTCTCCACCTGCACACACAGTAAAATGGATGGCACACAAACATGACCACCTGTAAATTGTAATGTATAGGTGGCCCAATGTGTGACTCCTACATAGGCAGCCCTCAAACATTGTAAACACAACAGCTAGTGGAACACGGAATGCCAACACCTGAACAGTACATGAGCCTTACCGCATACGGTGGTGCTGTGTGCCTGTCTCGTTCCCCGCCAGATATATATATATATATATATATATATATATATATATATATATATATATATATATATATATATATAAATATATATATATATATATATAGATATATATCTATATATCTATATATATATATATATATATATATATATATATATATATAGATATATATATATATATGTGTACACATATGCATATATATAATACAGATAGAAAGGGCAATTAAGTGATATATGTTGATATAGATGGATTCAGCGATATCTGCAAATATAATAGATAGTTCAACGACATTCATAACACCTTGGAGATACAAATAAATAGGATACCGCAAACTATGGAATGTGTAACATACCGACATGCGTAACCACGAGGCTGAAAGACCGATAGAACACAGTACCGGAATAGTACAGCCGCGAGTAATAGTATGATGATATGAAGGGACATTTAGTCACTGCTGCCGGTGTTGCAGTCCACGTAGGTACTTTGTTCAACTGTGTTTGTGAGTGCCGTAGTCTGTGTAAGTGTGCGTTGAGGGTGCCATCTGCGTCTCCATGTGACTATAATGTGTGTGTGTGTCCGCAACATGTGTTTGTTAGTGCCAAGTCAGAGGCAGATCAGTACAGTAGGTGTGGGTATAGCTAGCCGTAGGCATACGGTTACTACCTGTCCCACAGTAGGAGGGACAGCCCCACCCTGGGCAGGTGTGTCCTGACATAAAACAGTACAAAGGGCAAATGTCTGAGATGGTAGGACATTAATATGTCCCATATATAATGTAATAGTCGTATTTAATAGTTATGCCTGTATGTAAGAAACGTAAGTGTTACATGCAATATGATAAGTAGCCAAAGTCCCACAACAATAGGCATGTATTGAGGATAAAAGTATGTGCTAATCTGTGTACTGACCGTGGCTACATGTTGGCCTGTAAACAACGCTGTGTGTCCCGCAATTGTCCAACAATGACCATATGAAAAGGTGGCAACCCATGGCAAACAGGCTCTTTTACCAACACAACCACAATGACTGCAAATATCTGGGGCAGAAATACAAGGGATAGCTGTCACTTACACATATCCCTTGATATATCGCTGCAATTCCGGAGGTATACAAGTAGCAAGCTCACCTGCAGATGATATAGAAACCAATTAACAATGGCCCAACGTACAATCCCGTAACATAAGTCTACTAACTGTTAGCTCTCTAATTAGGGACGGAGCCCACACACATATATATGGATTATGTAGAAATGCAAGGCCCACAAACCTGTATATGCCACGTACACCCACCGACATCCCCCACACTAGAAACTAAAGCAATACAGACTGTAATAGCAGCACAAGCATCCAATCAGTCAATTACATCTGCAGAACCCTCAACATACCGTGTGAGAGACACAATTAAAGGTGTCATGCAAAATTGCAGGTGTTGAATAATGGAACAAACAGCCATGTTACAGGTTTTGTTTGCAATACTCCATTATCAGACGTTGGGATGACAGGTACACCCACATGTTGAACCAAATACTCTACCTGTCACACACAATCCACGGGGGACATGAATCCAAAGTATACTTATCTCCATGCATAGCAGTTGCAATTACACATAACAAAACACAATACAGACCATCTCCCCGAAGGTAGGGCAAATAGGCAACGCCCAAGTGGAGAATTCAATTATTCCCCACTGTTGCCGTGTAATTGGCGAATGGAGTAGCTGCACAGCTGATATGCAAGTAATTAGTCACTCAGGAACACCAATTGGCGGGATGAATCCACATGTTACAGGTATCGACGTATATAAGGATGACTTGCCAGACATTCAAACCGTATACTCATACCGAATACCAGTTGAAACACTGTGAGAGAGATAGAAACGAAATGCCGTAATGATAACAAGGTATGTAGAATGCCCGATATGTAAGGTTATGTATAGCATGATCTGTATTAATTAGTTTTACTGTATGTATAGCCTGGTTTGCATTAATTAAATGTGTCTGCAATGCATAAAGTGGGGAAAGGTATTTTGTCTTGCTGAGCATACTAACGTTTGTAGAAACTGTGCGTCCAGCAGTGGGACACAAGGTACACAGCACAGACACAACAAGGGATGCTACATGAGGGCGTTAAACAGAACAATTCCACACAACCCGCCGTCAGTGGTAGGGTATGTCCAACAAGAACGTGCCATAGCAGGGGATAGTATATGTTGATATACTGTCACAGCACGCATGTGTATGGGACTACAACATTAATGACATATCTAAGGTGGTCCTGCTGTGCAAGTATGGTTTGCATTATGGGATACTATGTGAAATATGTGTAATGTATAGTATTATAGGTAGATATGACATATATTCTACACAGCATAACAGGCATATCATGCATACCACAGGTATCATCTATTGGCACGTACAATAAAAGGATACATATGGCTTGTAGGCATGGGCCATTGTAATAGCATGATAGCTAATCTAAATGGAAGGGCTACCAAGTAACCATGCACAAAGTACATGTAATAGCTTCACAGGTGCATAGTGGGTACTATGCAGTCTGGCAAGTCCATGTGTAAGCACAACTACAGTGTTCACACTAGTGGCACCTCTCTAGGGTAGTGTCCTGTGAACAGCAGAGCCATGTGTCACCTGCACCTCTGCACAGTACAGCCACTGCAGTGATCCCAGGCCTACATGTGTCTCCCAACCACCAAGGGAGGTATCACATGAACAGTGCTACTGAGTGTCCCTGCGTGATGTACATAGGACTTATGTTCCAAAGCATGGTGAGTGTCCAGTTTGGGAATGTAACCCTCAAGCACATTCCACTCATTGTGGCGTGTGTGCACATATCCATGATCATGTTGCTCACAGTGGCTTCTGCTTATGTCGCGTATGAGGAATATATCCATTAATAATGTTGTGGACATGGGCCCTGTCTGATCAGCAGAGGTCAGCCCTTAGTATGTAGTATGCAAATGTGTACAGATGTGGTGTCCATAGTGCAGCTGCATACTTAAACTGTTGGAGCTCAGTAAACATCATGGCGTGTTAATGTTGTGGTATGTAAAGCTGTAGCTGTTGTGTAAGGTACACCCTAAATGGGGTGGAGTACCCTTGAATGTGTGTAGATGTCTTGAGTTCAGAGGTACAGTGGGTGCCTATGTACCAGCTACACACCCAGTACAGATAGGTGTGGCCACGTAGAAGGATATCCACGCCACAGTGGCAATACGTTAACCACAGGAGTGGATGCGACATATGTGTGTACTGCAAACATGTACAATGTGATATGTATGTAGGGGACTACCACCCATGTGATAGTCAGTGGGTGAATGGTGTAATGCAAAGGTGATGTTCATGCACATTGTGTCATGCAGCTTGATGCCATGATAGTCATATCATGTATCTGTCACAGCGACACCCGTATGGATGGAGTCAGTATCAGCTGGTGGAGCAATCATGGTGCTTTGTATGCAGGGGTTTGAAAGCTAGGCAGGGAAAGTCCCCTGTGCTAGCCTATACCGCAGAGAAGCATATACTGAACATGAGGGGCCCTATGACTGAGGACTGTGGTATGCCAAATGTACCTGACATGTAGTAGGTACTATGGTATGCTGGCCTCACTGTGTGTGTCCTGTCCATGAGCCACATTGCATAACATCCTGAGACATAGGGTACGATGTGCAGGTGGATGTGTATGTTGTCAATACCAGAATGGAGAATGGTGCTGAAAGGCAATGAGTGGACAATGTAGGATGTGTGGACTCCCGTACCATCAGCAACTGCCCTGGTAACTGTATGAAAGGATTCCACCATGTGTAGAGGCCATGCTCTGGCCCTAACAAGCCCAACCCAGGTGGCAGCAAAGGACGGGAGCCCAACAATGTCTCTGTGAATGACGTCCTTGATGATGTGCCCCATAGCCATGCAGAACAGTCCAGTCAGGTGTGTAGGACTATAGTCCCACTCGTGCATTGTGGTGCCACCTGTGTGTAGTGTGATAAATGCTGCTGTGTGCCATTCAGGGGCTACAATGTCTGAAACAAGGCTAATACTGAATATGGTGGCCTAGTGGGGAGACATGTCATTCAGAGGTTGGTGGACATCACAGCCTGGGATGTTGGAAGGTGACATGGGGCCAGTGTCCCAGGACATATAGAGTGCAGGTCAGTACTGTGTAGGTGTAACCACAGGGACACCACAATGTTCCCATATGGATTGTGGCCCTGTAGTGAGTGAGAGGGTGTAATGTTAGCATTGAATCCATCCTCCAGCATGTTGTCAACATCACCTGGGTCTGTAATGTCCCTAAGTGACTGTTGTATGTGACAGCAGATGTGGGTGTTGCCATCGACTACTGACATACCACCATAATGCCTGGTGGTACACCCCAGAATGTGTCACAGTAATGTTTATGTAGCTAGTCTTGGAGTATGTGATGAGGGACCCTGTGGCCCTACCACAGCTGATCAGTGAGCCACCCCACCCATGGAAATGTACACCACTGTGCAACAGCCTACACCTGTTGTTGTACATCATATGTCCATGGAACATGACCACCAGAGTGGCGTCAGTTATCTGGTGTGTACCATCATGGCTCTGTGTGGAATAGCATGATGCATGCAGTTGTGTACATGCTAATGAAGTGCACTGGGGTATGTGTCAGCATTTGTATGTGCATCGTCCATCTGCACGGGTGTCATGACGTTAACAACCGCTGTCAGCAGACGTCTGTAGTAGGTGTTGTAGTACTCATGTACTGTGTATGCTGTGATGGGTGTGGTGCTGGGATGTGGCTAACAAGGTTGATTAGCACATGTTCGGAATCCAACAATGAGGGGATAACTCCAGGTGTGTAACACCAGTCACATGGTGGTAGTGTTCATATCAAGGTTAATGTAGGTCTTGGAGGTGGTGTGTATGGGTTGATCCAGCAGAGCAGAGGTTATGACTCATGGATGTGTCGGTACATGAGTGGCTATCCCAGTTAAGTGTGGGGTAGTGTCAGTCACACATCAGTAGTAGCTGTCTGAGGCCCACTGTCCAATATACCAACAAATAAGGTATGTTAACCGTGGGGTATGATGTTGACTCTGTAGCTTGTTACAATGTGTATAGCGGTCCCGGACACAGTTAGTTGCATGTGGAGCACCTCTGATGCATTGTGCTAAGTAACTAGCCAGGATGTGTGCACAACATAGTGGGATATGGGAGCCCCTCAGCTGTGGGTGTGCCAGTCCAGGTATGTGCCTGAAAGGTATGGTCCGTCTATAACCTGTCATTGCAGGTGTGCTCTGCAGAGCCTAGAGGCAGGTCCCAGTCACTGCAGAGATGTTTGAGTGGTGCATTATAAGGTGTGCCTTGCCTGCGTGCATCACAGAGGAAGATGCAAGCATTGTGTCACATGACCCCATGTCGTGCTTGCCAGTTCCCATTCTGCCGGTGACATTTATTGGAAACTGTGCAAGACAGGCAGTATAGAAGCAGCAAGAGCCTTACATGTGAGCTGTACTCCCTGGGCTGACAGGTGCAAGTCATCTGTGCCACAGCATTGTGTTTGACCAGGTCAGTCAAAGCAGACAGATACCAGATGCCTGTGGAATGACAATAGGAGCATAGGCAACTGTTGAAGTGACACAGTCGGTCATTGTACAGTGGTACCGTGTCCGGACGAATGCAAAATGCTCCCCAGGGCTTGGCCCACACCCTCAGTGCTATAAGACTGGTGAGCTATTGCATGTCCCTGCACACGTAGTCTGTGAAGTGGCATCACAGGGCAGTCACACTAACATGGAGAATGACAGTCACATCATACCTGGTGAGGTGTGGCATGGGTGCATAGGTTATGTTGCAGAAGCAGTTACCCGACAGCAAGATGTAAGCGACTATCGCCTTGTGTAGCCTGCTGTGTGGAACTGCAGTGTGACTCCCTACAGAGTCACCTATGACTGGTGTGTTGTGAATGTTATAATTCCCTATTGGCTGTATGTGATGGGCACACATGAATCTGTGGGCTATAAGTTGGTGATGTTGTCTTCCATGATGGGGGCTACCTCTGGTGCCTACACGGAGTATGGAGACATACTGCACAAGTTGTCCCCGTAGATGTGGCCAGTGGTGTAGATCATGTGAGACTATGTGATGGGTGGGGTGTGTTGTGAATGTTACACATCCCCAAAACATTGTCAGGTGCAGTCAGGGTTGGTGACAGCATTACCCCCAGCCATAGCTGTCAACCTCCTGTCCCCAAAATGAGGAACATTAGCTCTCATAATGTGTGACAAATGGGCAAAACGTGGAACACTTACGACTGGCTTACTAACAGGTTCAACTAGGAAGGGCATATGATGGCTAAAATAGGCTGGATTTATGTATAAAAAAGATATTCTAATAAATTAATATGATTCCCATCTATTTAGCCATGGCTAGCAGGTAAACAATTTTGAACAATGAATGTGTGACAGACCCTTTCAATGTGGAACCTTGAGGAACATGCACCTTTTAAGACCCCAAATGAGGTACGTTCCTCGTAATGAGGTACACTTGAGAGCTATGCCCCCAGCACGGCTGCAGAAGTGCATCCCCCACAGGCTGTAGTGTCGTATGTTGGGAGGTGAGCATTGAATGTGTACATGAGACAACTGCTCTATTGCCACATGCACGACATATCCCTCATATGGACAGGCAGTAGCACTGGTACGTGACAGTTGGACATGCCTGTATATACAACCGTGTCCCACAGGATATGTGCGTTACGTGCGTGTAACAGCTGTTGTACTACAAGCAAGCTGGGAAGTGTAGGACAGCCAGTGTAACTGTGGGAAATGGTGTGGAATGGGTGCTATAGTAATCAGTAGCTCATGACATGCTCACAAGTTCTGAACAAGTGCCTAGCATGACCATACAATACAGATAGGGTGTTGGATAATATCAACCCACAAGTGGTGAGGACAGTCATTTTGGGTGGCACCGCACTATAACCCTTCTGACTATGGTGTGCATGTCCATGAACCATTATCACTGTAGATGTTAGCAGTACAGATGTACAAGACAGCACGGATGTTTGATTACAAATACCTTTGTATGTCACAGGAGTGTTCCACCAGTGGCCTGTTGACAGACTCACAACTACAAAAGGTGCAGGAGTGACATGTGCACATCACACCAGTACCAGCTACAGTAGAACAGGGTTAATGTGTTGTACCCCACCCTCATTGTAGCCCATACCACACAGACAAATGTTAGGCATCTGTGTATGTAGGGCTGTGAATGGCCATGAACTATCAGTATAGCTGTGTCAGTGTTGTGAACAACATACAGAATGGGTTGTGTGGGTGAGGTGTGTGACATATGTGCACAGTCTGATGGATGATACCAGCATTGTCACCGCTAGGTGAACATCCCTGTACCCATAAACTACTACATAGTCTGTGGTCAACATTATGGACACTGTGTAAGGGATAGTGCTGTGCAATGCACCCCCCAACTTGGTGACATTTCCAGGCCCCTTAGGTAGTCATATGAGGTACCCATGTCATGTCAGGGTGCCATCCATGAGCATTGAGATCACTGGATAGGCATATACAGTACTGTGGTGACCAATATTGGATCACATACCACCTTCAAGGGGTAATGGCTATGCATGGATGTGCGATACCAGCCTTCACAATACTCACCCCCACTATGCAGCATGCTGTCTACCTTGCAGAAAGACATTTGCTACACCATGATGATGGACATGCTACATGTCCATATCCTGATCTATAAGACATATGTCATGGACAGCTGCCATCCTAATACTAGGATTGCCACAGGCTGGACAGATCCCTGTGACATATATGTGACATACTCCCACCATACCATGCAACCCTGTCCATCAAAGCTGCACATGTCATCCCAGTCATACATGGTGTGATGGCCACATGGTAGATGTACTATCAACTGACTGGATCAGTAATGTGGCACTGATGCACCTTGCGGTGGCATAATGGCTGTCTGTTACAGCTTGGAAACTGTGCCCACACATGCTATGGTTGAACAGTTGTACAGTGCTGTGTAGATGTATATGGCAAAACACATGCATGTACAAGTGTCCATGCGTATGTGTACATTGTCACTGCTCAAGTCCATTACAGCTGTGTCTGTGTTGATATGTGACATATACGCAGCATCCAGGTCAACAGCATTACCGTGGACACATCCAGGCATGTGCGGATAGGTAAGAACACAAGTGCAGGCAAATAGACATACCCACAGCAAGAAAGCATTTACATGGAGTATGAACACTGTAATGAGGTGACACACATATATGGTGATGATATCCAATGCATAATGGGTGTGACATGTGTGTGACACAAACACGTCAGTCGTGTCAGTGTCATGATGCTTTGCAAAGATAACTGTGCAGATGTAGTACATGTCATAGAAATGAATGTGCAGCAGTATCTCTGTACATCTCTGAAACTGTGACCTGTCACCATCATTATGTCTTACAGATAATGCCCCATACACGCCTCCCAGCATACAGCCGCCAGGAAGACGATGTCCTCATCCCACAGCTCCATGGCAACTATGACTTGTTGTTCAGCCATGTGCCACAGCATGCCCAGCAGCGGGATGACCTGTGGCAGGATCTACGCAGGAGGGTGAACGATGTGGGTGGCCATAACCGCACCTACCAGCAGGTGCGCAGACACTGCACAGACTTGATACGACATGCAAAACAGCGTGCCACTACAATCATCAGGGAACAAGGTGGAACAGGTTGTGGGCCACCAACCCAGTCCCCACTCACACACACCGAGGAGCTACTGGCCAGTCTGGGGACATCCAGGGAACAGCATCCACAAACACTAGCTGCCATCGTGGAGGTGGGTGTCTCCCAACCAATGAGCCTGGAGTTGCCTGGTAAGTCAGTACTGCACATATGGCTATTATATCTCATTTAGTTGCATGTGTCACTGTACATTATGTAAAGTAACAACATATGCCAGGTATGTGGACACACATGCTGCATACTACAGTATGCTACCCTGTGTATGCACACATGTGCATACTATATGCTATTATACAGACAAATGTGTTAGCATGCACAGTGCACCCTGTGGCTGTCATACAGTCATGGATAATGTTCATACTGCTGTGTCACCCCTATACAGGTACCTCTGGCGTGCCGCACAGACATGAGTCCATTGCAGGTAAGACTGTCATCAGTATCAGGCATGTTAAAGCATAGATCTATGTGCATGTGACCAGTTAACACTTGCACACTTGATGTTCATTCCAGTCACGATATACAGGTCGCAGCACCCATCATTTACACAGGCCACCCATATGCAATATATACAAATGAAATGATACACCAGCTTGAAACCACAGTATTTGTCATTGCTACATGTGTGGTCAGTTGTGCATATATCGGTGGAGATGTTCTACAATGGAGGCATATGTAGTATGCATTGGAACAACATGTGTGGTACGCAAACAGTACCACACATTGAGCTGTGATATGGGCAGCCCACAGTTGTCACCATTGTGTTGTATGCCCCTGCATTGGGTGCACACATTGTGATGTGCCATCTGACATGTCCCAGACATGTAGTGTTCTGGCTGAAATATTATCACACTATCCCATGACCCATACCCCACATACCAAACATACAACCCATTGTCTGCATAGCCCTGTGGATGGTGACATATCTGACATCTATGGGTGTATGTCATATGGGACAACACAGACATGGGAGATAAATGGCCATCACACACATTTGGCCAACACATGTGCACACATGGCCATGGGGGATGGCCAGAGACACGTAGCCACACAGTAGATGTGATGTGTATACACCCTGTTGCACATTGTCCACACATGGTCCACTTATAGCCTTAGTTGACTGATTATACAGTTTATGTGGTACACTGGACATCCTAACAGCCTGTGCACAGCTAGTGGAGGTGTCACTGAAGTCTACCATATAAGATCGGTTGAACATCACGACTGTGTCATAGCATGACAGAAGTCACCTGTACAGCTTCCACAGACATTGACACCACATCAGGCCACAGATACTGTACATTTCCCTTGCTGCTGTAGGATATCACCATTAGCTGTGCACCTTGTATGTGTGTGGTACATCAATGTCAGGTGGAAAATGCTGAATTGAAATGTCCACTATGTGTGGACATGGTTGACAGGCAGCTAAGACCCTGTAGTTGTTGTGCAGGGGTGTCAGCTGTAGGTCCTCCAGTGATCTGTCACTTGACACAGCATGGTTTGGTGTGTATACACCTCAGCATCGTCGGCCACAATCCACAGTTATGTCATGGGCATGCATGCAGTTATGGCTATGCAATGTGTACATATTATGCATTGTACAGCAATACAGATGCCTCAAGATGCCATGCAATGGCACAGTGTCTGTACTTCACACTGTATAGCAATGTAGATGGCTCACACTACCCTTCCATGCTCATGCACATTTGCTAAACATGCATTCTATCTGTAGGGCATACAGACAACACCGCAATGTGATGCCCATTACGATGCTGTACATGTGTCAGGACAGCATTGTGTCAGTCATGTATGCATGTTAATGCACACATCAGCAGAGGACATGTCAAGGTCACATATCCTGTTCTGGTCCACATGGTGTATCATGGGGATGCATGCATACTACCATGACTGTGTGAACTGCATGGCTACTGATATGACACCTGCTTGCTGTAGTGTGCACCCCAGGGAGGTATGCTTACTAACACTATTAATGTCTGAGCTGCATGCCCTCTGATGTACCACAGGCATGCTGCATGCCATCTGTCAAATCACATGCATGGTGTGTGTGTGTGTGTGTGTGTGTGTGTGTGTGTGTGTGTGTGTGTGTGTGTGTGTGTGTGTGTGTGTGTGTGTGTGTGTGTGTGTGTGTGTGTGTGTGTGTGTGTGTGTGTGTGTGTGTGTGTGTGTGTGTGCCTATTGTAATTTAGGGTCTTTCTTTGCATGCACAAGTGATGTAGGTGCGTTACCCTCCTGCGGTCCATCTGATGTTAGTGTCCCCACAGATACTAGCAGTGCTGAGCATATGCATGAGGTACAGGCAGGGTTGTCAGGGGCTGAATCTGTGCCAACGGTTGCCATCCCAGCTATGTCCCCCTCTTCGCCGCACACAGTTCTGCTGCCAATACATACCGCATCACCAGTGGCCATAGAGGAAGGACAGTCAGTGTCTGTTAGCGTGGAACAGGAACATGTGGCGGCTACAGAAGGTGTGTCTACACACCATGGTGTCAGTGTAATGACTGCAGATGTGCCACACAGGCATGTGGCCAGTGCTGCTTGTAAGAGGACCTCTGGCAGACATGCACCTGCAGGACCGAGCGCAGCAGCTGGTATCACCAGACGCATGTTCCAGACTGTAATGGTGGCACAGGCACATGCTGAACGGCAGACCAGAGAAGGGAAGAGGCTGCAGAGGGCTGCTATCCGTACCCTAAATGACAACATACAGGCTTTGGCAAATGCTCAACAGCAGATTGCTGATGCTCTGGACTGGCGATTGGGTGACATGGTTGGAATCCTTGACCATGGCATGGCAATCCGCGAGTGTGAGCTGTCTGTGCTGGAACATCTGGTAGGAGTGAGGCATAGGCCACATGGATGTAGGCCAGCCACACCACCTAGTGCAGGTCAACGTGAACATGCCACCTCATATGCCCACTCCCATAGTTCCAGTAGCAGTAGCAGTGCAGCTGGTGCTGTGCTGTCCACACCAGGACACAGCAGGCCACATGGACGTGGCCCTGGACATTCCCAGCAGGGACACGGTTCCAGTGGACATGTGTCATCAGACAGTAGCCAATCTGTACCTCTGCCTGGTAGTGCCCGTGCAACTCCTGGCAGGCACAGGTCACGTGGCCATGGCCGGACACAGTGAGCTGTACAACCTGGTCTGTACAAACTGGAGCTCTCAATAATACCCCATGTAGGCCTCACAAAAGGCAGAACTGTGAGCGCACATACACGCACACAGCAAAGACATCTGTAGGGCACAACAAAAACCACATGAATGCTGAACAGACATGTCCAATCATATCACTGGCCCTTACCCACACACATGATGTCATCCATTGGTGCAGCCTATGCCCCTGGCAAACATTATCACCCTGTGCATATGATGAAGCCTGTGCCACATCCCTGTCATCCACACCATTGGTGCAGGGACATGCTCAAATGGTCTGATGCACAGGGTGAACAGAATAGTGAAAAGTGCATTCTACATTAGTTGTGTAAGAATAGTGAGAGAAGTGCATATTACAATAGTTGTGTGAGAATAGTGAGAGATGTGTATATTACATTAGTTGTGTACTGTTGACACGCACCAGACATACCATGCAGTACAGGTGTAGCATGCATTGTTATATGTTCACAGTATGTGTCATAGTAACAACAGTAACAGCATGTTGGTAATGATGCCCTGGTTTCCTCCTTATGGTCTACTTGCATGTGTCTACAGGTAGCACTGTTTGCAGTCTCCCATGTGTAACTGTGGAGTACTCACAGGGACATATGGCAATATTAGCATGCTATACGTAGCCTCAGCCTGACTGTCGGAAAGTCCAACATACCACAGATGTCCACACATATACTGATCCAGAAGCATGTGGGCAGTTTAATATGCTACAGTGGCTAGAGATGTGACATCCATACCAGGTCACATCACAGGTATGTTGACATGGGGCAGGGGTTGTACACAGCGGTCTGGCTAATGATAATGTTAGAGGCCACTTGATAGCATGAGGCCTCACTGTGTAGCAGTAATACCCTGTCACATAACAGGAACATGCTCACACTAATGTGGTCAACAACACTATAATGCACATCCCATAGTGTTGAGGTGAGGACCCTTGCCTATGTAGTCATCACCCTCACAGTACTGTGCACCCACACAATGCGACACAGAGAAAGAACACGTACAGGTAGCCAGTGCGGCTGAGACCAATGGCATCAACAGGGTAGTGGACTGCATGACCAAGAGGGGCTAGGGGTCCTGTGTGTTCTGTATGGTAACATACACCCTCACTCCATGCACCAGCCAGCCATACATACCTACATACACACGCACACACACATACACACTGTGGAGACCACAAATGTCGTACACATTTGGATAGCTGATGTGTGTGATACACACACCACACCTGCCTACGTCATGCTTACCACACTGCAGTATGTACAGATCTGTACAACAGTGTACAGGGGTGTGTGACAAGTGGGTTGTATTCCACACCATATGTGGCATATATGATCACACAAGCAAACACACATGGTTGTACTGTGAATGATATACCTGCTATATGATGATACATCTGACAGACATGCAGCAGTATTGGCCGCATTATGTGTACCAACGCTACCTTCGGCAATTGTGCTGCTATATGCACATGGGAGGATGTAAGTGTTACAGGTGTCAAGTGATGTACTGTCGGTAACACCTGACCGCTGTGTAGGTGTTATGTCTCCACCATCAAGTAACGGTAACATAGCGTACTGTTTGCACATGTCATGGTTGGATGGTGTGTGACACACCTGTGAGCCATCCCTGGCAAACATCCATCTACACAGGTGCATCACCACTTTATGTACACACATACATCCATACCTGCTGTACATCCTACCTTACTGTCAGTATGTCACCATATACAGGTGTCAATGATGGGGTGGCATTGCAACTGCATGTTGTAGTTAGGCACAGATGAGTTACTTACATCAGCTACTGTACATGCATGGTAGCTTCATGCACACTACAGATTTTACATGTGTGTTGGTCCTACATGCCTGTCATGTCGCCATGTTTGAATGTATTGCAATTGGTGGACATGTGTGTTGACATACATAACACATGGACTGTTGTATGATATGATGGGTGTCATGGGTAACTAGTACAGATGGAATGTGTCCTTGGTCAACATTGCTACCTCATGTACTGTTAGCATTCAACAGCCATGGACCCACCTTCCATTTGCGTGCGTATGATTGCTGTAGCCACTTGTCTGCACAGAGTACAGCAAAAGCTATGCTATGTACATATGTGTTGTGTGTGTGGTCCATGCACATATCCACTGCAATTGCATGTATGACATAGCCAAACATGTGTGTTTGTTGGTGTACAGCGACAGTCATCTGTCACAGCTGTGTAAGTCCCAGGGCCCCTGGTATGTGTAGAGCCGACCTGGTTATGTACAGTGGTATCATTGCAATGCATAACACATGATGGAATCCTGTCGGTACATGGGTAGTCTGCACAGTTGCTGAAGACCTATGCACAGTCCACTGGTCATGAGTCACACGGTGTTGTGTTAATGTATAGCTGTGTATTGCTGGTCCAATTACATGGTGATGTGTGACGGCTACATTGTAGATTGTGGTGTGTACCTCTGTGATCTGCACCTGAGACATCTGTGATAGCTCCTGAGTGTGTACTGGTCAATACATGTGAGTGGCCTTCATGTACGTGGGGACAGTAATACAATACTGTGCCCTTCTGTGTTTAGAATCCGTGTGCATGCAAGACGGCCCTTGGCAACTGCTAAGTGTGTGAGCATGCCCAGTACGCCGTTGTGTAGATAGACACACAGTACATTCCACACTGCGCCCTTCTGTGATTAGACTCCGTGTGCATGCAAGATGGCCCTTTGTAACTGCTAACTGTGTGAGCATGCCCAGTACGCCGTTGTGTAGATGGACACACAGTACATTCCACACTGCGCCCTTCCATGATTAGACTCCATGTGCATGCAAGATGGCCCTTTGCAACTGCTAAGTGTGTGAGCATGCCCAGTATGCCGTTGTGTAGATGGACACACAGTACATTCCACACTGCGCCCTTCCGTGATAAGACGCCATGTGCATGCAAGACACCCCTTTGCAACTGCTAAGTTTGTGAGCATGCCCAATACGCCATTGTGTAGATGGACACACAGTACATTCCAAACAGAATTGTGATACAAAGCGTGTGGGCATGGCCATTGACATCCTGTATAGCCATGGTGGTCATCCAGTCAACAGATGTCCAATTTCAATGTCATGATGGATGCCTACATTGAACACACTGGTTGCTGTCTCGAAGGGTGTACTGTCTGTGGCGCATCCCGTATCTATTTAGTGTTGTAGTGCTCCATAGATATTTAGTTGCCCCGATGACAGCACTGCCGTGTGTTTGTCTATGTCTACCTTGGGACAGTAATATGCTTTCAGACTGCTCACTCTCTAAACATTCCCTATCAGCATCTTTGCCTTTGCGGATGATGTCACCCACCTAGAAGTATGCCTCTGGGAGTGCTGTGTTCAGTAATCTCGGTAGCGCATTCTGTAAATGTGTAATGCTGTAGTGTGATAAGGTAGTTAGGTGTATGTTCAACTCCCAGCCCTGCCAAGTGTGTGTGTGTGTGTTTCCAGCTGCCTGGGGACACAGTTATGCTTTTAGATGCCTCACAACACATACATTCCCTATCAGCGTCTTTGCCTTTGCGGATGATGTCACCCACCTAGAAGTATGCCTCTGGGAGTGCTGTGTTCAGTAATCTCGGTAGCGTGTTCTGTAAATGTGTAATGCTGTAGTGTGATAAGGTAGTTAGGTGTATGTTCAACTCCCAGCCCTGCCAAGTGTGTGTGTGTGTGTGTGTGTGTGTGTGTGTGTGTGTGTGTGTGTGTGTGTGTGTGTGTGTGTGTGTGTGTTTCCAGCTGCCTGGGGACACAGTTATGCTTTTAGATGCCTCACAACACATACATTCCCTATCGGCGTCTTTGCCTTTGCGGATGATTTCACCCACCTAGAAGTATGCCTCTGGGAGTGCTGTGTTCAGTAATCTCGGTAGCGCGTTCTGTAATTGCGCAATGCTGTAGTGTGATAAGGTAGTTAGGTGTATGTTCAACTCCCAGCCCTGCCAAGTGTGTGTGTCTGTGTGTGTGTGTGTGTGTGTGTGTGTGTGTGTGTGTGTGTGTGTGTGTGTGTGTGTGTATATATATATATATGTATGTGGATATTAGCACTATTGAATGTGCTGCATTATCTGTACATGATCACCTTGGATGTATCTGAATGTGCTATGGCTCTGTGATAGTGCACATACTGTGTGCTGTAGTGATCCTGGGTTATAGTTGTGTAGTGACCAGTTATTTTGTTGCTGGGTATTACAAGGGACATTGAAAACAATGATAGTACAGCACCTTTAAACGGTCATGTGCACATCTCAGCAGCAGTCAGCAGTGGTTATTACTTTGGAGGATGAGTATGGCTCATATAACTATGTATTAAATGACAATGCTATGCAAATCAGGTTAACATTACTGACACCTGTTTATCCACAGGTTGTGATACAGATCCCAAGAATGTATGTGCATACATTGCCAGGTGCAGGACTGGAATATGGTTGAATGCATGGAGGGGTGTCCATGGCCAGGAAAGGTGATCTGTGCAGCTTAGCAGGTACAGTCTGTGACTGTCCCACAACCTCCAGTATATGGCTGACACAATTCTGAAACAGTGTACATGCAGAGACACACATAAAACAAACAGCTAGGGATAACACATACACACACACATTGCATCAACATTGGGCCATGCAAAACCTGTTGTCCCTCACACACACACAAATGCATACATGTTGATTGGATGGTTCAATGACAGGCTCTGGAAAAGAAACTACATACCCTGTGCATATGATGACACCTGTGCCACCTCTTGTAATGTGTAACATTGATGCAGGTACAGACTAACATGGTACTGATGCACAGGGTTGCTTCATAGCACTGTAATAATATTACAATGTTGTTAACACAAAGTGTGATTTCCTTCTAGGTGTATGTAAGCAGGCATGATACATTACAACTATGATCATCAATGTAGTATAGTGTACAGCACTGCTAATTCTGAAGATGTATTATCCATCCATGTGCCATTTGACTGACATGTGTAGTATTGGCAGCATGTGTTTCAGAGTGTGCAGTACGTGTGTGATGTGTGTAGTACAGATTTTCATGTATTTATATGTGAACATGGTGAAGGTGCATTGTCTGTATGTACATGTATAGTGGACACATTGGAATGGTGACATGCCCTGTATTACACACTAACACTTCATAGTTTCTAGTGGTGGCCAGTATGCATTATACTACACATATTGTTGTACTTGTCTGCACATGTGTGAGTGCTATGGTTTTACACGGTGCTGTGGGTGATACTGTTACTATTTGTGATTGTTTTGCATTATGGTAGTAGACACGACCTCAACAGTCTGAATAACCAATTGTTATATGATATCTTCACAACTGACCCACACATGTAGGACACACAGTAGCATGTGGATCCTACATGTACTATACTATACCAGTACGTACTGGTACTGACCGCCACACATTGCTGGGACCATTACTGTTTGACATATAGCCATGTTAGTTACAAGCAAAGACAATAGGGATATTCCTGTCCACATCTGGGAATTCATACTGTGGCCTAGAATGCATTCTGCACATGACAGTTATTCTACACAAGGGTATCATACAGACAGATACATGTTATCCAACCCATGCTGTAAACCTATAAGGCTAAAAAGAGTCAGTTATCCACATTTACTACACATACTTTACCAACAGTAACACATAGGTATTACACCCCAGTATGTATAATGCGTAGCAATGTGTACATATAGATAAGTGCTATGTCATTTGTCATTTGATATTTGCATTAACAATGGTATTTTGAAGTACATCACTGTATCACATAAGCAATGAGAGTTCTGCATGCATATCCTCCAAGGTGGTTGTACAACTATGATGAATGTCCATTATTGAAATACTTTGCTGTGTTTGAACTGTTCTGCAGTAATACACATACATGAACAGTCACTCACACTATGTATATAAACTGTCATGTGCGTGTGTGTGTGTGTGTGTGTGTGTGTGTGTGTGTGTGTGTGTGTGTGACACAGATGACCTAGGCCACAGACAATTCTGGTACATGTAGTTGAAAAGTGCTTTAATGCTCCACCAGATGTGTCCAGGCACCAGAACTGTGACTTGGGAGACACAAACGCATGCTAGAGTAAATTTTCTGTTTGTGCGTGTGCCTCATTATGGCATTCCTGTTCATGTGTGTGTGCATTTCTGATGTGTGTCATCAGCCACAGTTGAACTGCACATCCAGCATCCCCCACTAGGTGACAATGAGGGTTGTCCCCATTGCCAAATGTTTTGTACAGCTGCGTCAGATGCCACATATCGGAAGCATTGCAGCTTCCAGGGCATCCAGCACATACATTCATTATTATGGGCTGGCCATCACACACAAACCGCCACTTCATGGAGGGGAAGCCCTTGTGGATGATGTAGGCCCTACCACACTCACTGGCTGGTGCTTTGATGCATATGTGCGTGCAGTGTATTGCACACAGTACTTAGGGTATTCCACTATTGTGTGAAAAAGACACATATTGCTGCCCAATACCTCACGGGAATTGAGGATATATACATCATCACTGACATGTGCCGACATGGCATTCATGAACTGGTGCACTACCCTGGATGCTGATGTTTGTAAAATCCACATCATATTACCAGTTGATCTCTGGAAGGTACCTGTTGATGGTATCCTTAGGGCAACACATACCTTGGTTTCCACTGGAATAGGTTTCCCTCTTTTGGTTCTGTGTGTGAGACATGGCCTGCACAGCTCCACAATCTTCTGCAGGAGGTCTCTGTCTACTCTATAGTGCTCTACTATCTCCAGCTCATGTAGCCCCTGGTAGGTTACCCTGTGCCTGCACACTCCCCTCCGTCTACTCACTGTGTGATGCTGAGCAGCATTCACATTGGCACAACCCTCCACATGTTGCATATGTTGACGTATAATAGCAATGGCAGCCCCTAACATTATGTTGTCTCAGTTAAGCTTTTACAGTTTTCACTTCTCTTAGTATACTACAGTGTTGCAGTGTGTCTGAGAAAAACATGGTGGAATGCTATTTGTAGAGTTGTACGTGCTGTGCTGTGCTGGCCTACTGTACTGGCTGTGTAATATACTCAGTCTGTTTGTTTTCACCTGCTAGCTGTGGTAGTTCTCCTTGGATAACTTACTGCTATTTGTTTACCTTCCTTTTCACTGTTTGTGTCCACAGTGAGCGGCGCCGCGTATAGGAGCACAGTGAAGTGCACATCCGCTTCCACGTGCGCACACAGGCTTATACATGCATACAAACACTTACACTGGTTTACACAACATTACACGGGCTTCAGCAATCTTACAGTAGCTTACTCATTCTTCAACTCGTGCACACGGGCAGACACACATGCACACATGCTTACTTGGGCTTACAGGCTTGCACGGGCGCAAGCACACTTCAGCAGGTTTGCAAGGAACTTCATTGATATCCATGGTGTACACCATCAGTTTACTGACTTTACCTAGGATAAATCATAACACGCCTCTTCCACTGATGAGTCACTGGCAGCAAACATGTGACACACTGCTCCAATAAGATTACAGTGTTTTATACATACACACTCATGATGTCACCTATCTTCTACGCTGATAGTCCCCTTAACCTACTCTTACACTGTAGAGGCTTGGCCCATATGGCATGACAAATTGTGCTTCACTATCCTCAGCCTCAATTGCATAGGATTGCCTACTAATGCTTGGTTACATCTCTGAGAGTGCGCTTCCACACATAGCAACCACTACTCAGTAGCCATGTTGTCTTCAGCTTGCCATTCACCTGCATGACGAACTAACTTTTAACTGACATTACAATTTGTATGTATATTTTACATATTTGTCTTGTTTTGTATGCACAGCGCATATTCGTGCCGCTGCGCTACGCTTAAACACCAGAGATCGGGGGAGGACAACTAGAGTTTTATTAATTTCCAATGGAAAAACATGCCATTGGCCTTATATTTGGCCATTGGCATGCTTCTTCAACAAAATCCATCCTTTATTTGCAGATGACATTGCTCCATTTAGCTACTTGCAGAACGTTACTCGGTTAACATCTGTGTACATTTCTGCACATAACTCTACTCTTGCACTGACAGCTTACTGTTTCATGTATCGCATATTTTACATAATTTGCATAGCTTTCACCTACAAATGGGGTAATTTGCATATCCTAACATTGTCCGTGCAACGTTCATTTTAGGGGCTGTGTTACACGCCCCTACAGGATATTGCTGAATAGCTCGGCAGACATCTTGCCTTGCTCTACTCTTACTCTACTCGTACACACTGACCAAACCTTCATGAATCCTGGCCTAAGCTTTGCTGTGTGCTAATATGTCTATTTGTGGAGTAAGCATGGCTGTAGGTATGTTTTGACCTGCTACGTCTGTCATTTCTACAGAGCAGCTCCCACTTTCATCATTTGTAGAGGTGCCAGCCCTATAGGAACTATATGTACAGCTGTGACATTTGACAAGTCAACACATACCTGCGGTCAATACTAAACTGACTACTTCAGCACTTTTCATACCTTCGGATTTGTCTTGTAGTAGTATAGTCGATAATACTGTTTCCTATAACATGTATCTGTTTCTGATACAAGATATGTTATTTTATTACACCACTACACACAATATATGACGAAATCACAGGCCAGATGCCATTACATTCCTTTTGTAGGACACACCCACCCAGAGTGTTGCGTTCCTCACAAAAGCCAACAGGTGCTAATCAAAACATATTCTGCTATCATCTACCTTATGTGTTCGCCGGTATTTGCACTTTCCGTCAGTGGCAGAACTCACATGCGAGTGTGGGAGACTGAACACTGTATCGGGGACACTGCATAGCACCCTGAGGGACACATTTATGTTGTTTCTATTAACCTTCCACATTGACTATCACAGGGCATAATTATTCATCAAATTTATCGAGGTACATGCTTTTGACTTATACATGTTTTGTCATTTGTCATCACGTCTTTCTTCACACCTGTCCACCTAATCTCACTAGTTCTGTACATTTATTTAGGTCAGGGTTACCTTCATACCTCTCAACTGTACACATTTTGGGTAAATGTCCAGAAATTAGACTTATAATTTTGTTCCTTTTTTAATAATATTGTGCCTTTCTGGTAATTTAGTGGCAAGTCATTAGGGACTGTGGGGTTAGACAATAATGACAAACATTAGTAGTTTACAATTAATAACCCTCAAAACATTCATACTAATGAATGATCCACTATTCTATCAATGTTCTGACTTTGTAAGAGGAATATTTGAAATATTCCCTATTTGTACTTATTTTAAAATGCCTTTGTCCAGATGTCTTATTCTGATGGGTTGAGAGATATGGTTACCATCTTAATCGTACGCATGTACGTCCATGATAATCGCTTACACGACACTAATATAAGTCCCTACGTCTTCCCTCAATAGTTTACACAATATCCAGTAGATGGGTTCTTCATTTTTGGAAGATATAGGTGTCTGCTATATCCACATAGGAATATTAATCACTCCCATGGGGCGAACCTCATAAATCTGTGCCAACCAACACCTAGGCACCTAGGCCCATTATTGCATACCCATGATTCCCAGACCTGACACTCCTCCACAGTAGTCATAACACATATTTAATGTGAGCAATAATAATGTATGAAGACACTTCTAAGCACTATCCACTCTCCGCATATCGGGACATATTTCATACATTCTGTCAACCCATGTGTTATTACACTTGCACAAGCTACTGTTGCATGTACAGCTATATTGTAGTTGCGGATGACACTTCTTTGCAGCAATCATTACAGGACAGTGCGTGTATAGATTCACAATTTTTGGGGTCCTGCAAAGGACACCTATATCCATGTTTAAAGAGTGGGACTTGCAGATCTGGCACACTGATACTTTCCGGGCAATAGTTTTGAGAGCAGCAGTGTATTTACCTTAATTGCATGTCTGTATGTCTATCCATACTAGCTATGATGTAACCTATTTATGTACATGTGTTATATCTACGAGGACATTTGTTTATATGTTTGTTAGGTATATGTCAATTAATGTTGTATGTGCTTGTGTGTATATATATATATATATATATATATATATATATATATATATATATATATATATATATATATATATATATATATATATATATATATATATATGTGTGTGTACATTCTTTATTTCATATATTTATTTAGTTTAAGTCTGTGGATATATATCTATACACAAATGTATATATCCATATATAGACATTATGTGTAGAAACCAGCATTCATTTGCTATGCTGTGAGCGGATTACACACGCACAGGTGCACTTGCATTTCCTTATTGTGGGTTACGCGCACATGCATATCCTTATTGTGGGTTACATATGTTTACTAAGTCTTTGTGCTTACGTGGGCTTTATTACTTGTGACAGTACCAGTAAAATATCTGTAATCCGGTTAATGGACATATGCGAAACACACGTTCACCTTTACATATTTAAATGTCTGTACAGCACAGACGCATTCATTACACTTTAACATTATATGTGCTGTAGTCGTAGTTGAACTGGGACTGCATTCACGTTGGCCGGATGCTGTAACCACTATACTTTTGGTGTTCTGACTCATTTATATGCATACCCATAGTACATAGCTACATTAACATATGCCTCACCGCTTCACTTACGACACAGGCATCCATTCTCCTGCTGGGAAAAATGTGGTACTACATATTACACATTCCCTATCCCTACTGCTCTGGACCCAAGCTGCATATTTAATCACTGCAGGGATATTCAGAACCCCAAGACTTATAGTCCTGACACATACAAGTCTTTAATTGTCAGGGTGTTCATGTGGTGATCTGGGTTTAGGCTTGTCTGCCTGGTGAACGGAACTTCCCTGACCATGTTCAAATGTCAGACAAAGCACATGGACAGAGTTTGTCCATTTTAAACATTTATCTGTGTTTACAGACACAGGTGTTTGGGCACCTGGCAGCAGCTTATAATGTTGGCAATACATAATATGAGTGGGGGTGGTTACAATACATAATCCACAGTGAGTGGTGTTCCCATTCACATTATTTTACCTGTGTTTACAGACACAGGTGTTTGGGCACCTGTCAGCAGCTTATAATGTTGGCAATACATAATATGGGTGGGGGTGGTTACAATACATAATCCACGGTGAGTGGTGTTCCCATTCACATTTGACTATTTCCTGTATTCATTCATACGAGGATTATTATTTCGGACATGAATTAACTATGAATTAACTACAGGTATGCAGTAGTACAGTAAACATATGTGAAGGTTTGTTACTGTAAAAATGTACTGACCTCTGTAATACTCAGGGACTACCCCACATCCTTCACAACATTTCATGCTAATGTACATACTATTATTCTGTGAACTTTTGAAGTTTGTGAGAGCAGTATTTACATCTGTCCCTATTTGTCCACCCATCATTTTAGGCTTTGTCCAGATTTTGTTGCTGTAATAAGTTGAGAGGTGGTGTCGGTATGTGATTGAGTTGAATATATACTGTCGATAATTCAGTGGGGAGTAGGGTTACCACCTGTTCCTCTTTGTGAGGGAAAGTCCCACTTTGGACAGTTGTGTCCTGCGATGAAACCTAAGACATGGCAAATGTCCTGTGATTTTAAGACAACAGTATATCTCTTATTTTCTTTAATAGTTGCTTGATACAGGTATTTTGTATCTAAAACACATAACTATTATTTGAAATAGCATAAGCAATTCAAATGCTATGAAATAAGCTTTTATTTTGACAAACAAGTGTAATTCTGTCCTTTGCACTGGCCGGGGGTATGTTTTATCCTGCAAATTCTCATATTTCTACAAAAGATGTCCCACCTTGGGCATCTGAACAGGTGGCAACCCTAGTGGGAAGACCTGCATGGTGGACAGGTGTTCCATCCTGCGTAGTATGTTTTGCATGTCTGTCTAGAAACTGAACAGTACCGTGACTACACATACATGTTTTGTCCAGATGTGTACAGTACTAGACATCGTGGCATGTAAACAACTCTGATGTTTCAACAGGTTACTTATCCCACGCAGGATGTACACACATTTTGCCAAAACATGAATGCGTGGGCATTTGGATTTACGTAATTGTGATGGGATGTTTACAAATGTGGGATACATATTTGCAATCCTGACACTGCCTAGGATGATACTTCCTACTACATATGGGGAATACTCGCTATGTGTAGGTGTACGGCTGCGCAAGGCTGGTAGCTGGATTTGGTGGACATTCGGACATGGGTGCAGGTTATGTGCTATACAGGGGATGTTGCGTATTGCATTTGCATGCATGGGTTCTGCATTTGGATGTCCCGGTTCCGCATATAGCATCCTATGTGTATGTGCCGGTTACATTCCTGTTCATGTGTATAGCACATTTTAATATTCATATGTTTGAGTGAGTTTGGTATACAATATGGACTGTCAGGTTTCTTTACGGTTGTTATATGGCCACAACTGCCCAGCTGTGTACTATCACTACCACTGTGGGACTGCTGGTGATCCTGCCCATGGGGCTAGACGTGTGTATTGGTGGCGCGCTGACATGATGCGCTTCACTTCCACTGGGTATAACTACTTACAGTGCAGTACATTATGGACACATGATTTTACATATCATTTGTTCCATGGACGGAAACTCATATTTTGTTGCGTGCATTTCTGTTTTGTTCTCAATTTTGTGTGGCCGGGAACTGTCTTGCATGCTTTGCATACGTTTCATTATCCACGGACACTGATAGGTGTGATTACTATTGCAGGCAGACTATAATATTCAGCAGTTTAGGTTGCTCATCGACAGCCGACATTGACACGCCTCCGGGCACAGCTTAGTAATGCCCCATGCACTCGCGCACGTGTCCTATGCACGTGGATGTGGTGACAGCGCACCTTCATTAATATGCATATGGTGCCACTACACCATATATATACCACTCGGCTGGCGCAGGCCTTACACCGGCCTTGCGCCAAGCTTCATGAATCCGGGGGTCTGTCTATTCTTGAGAACGTGTTATGTCTATGTGAAAAGAATGTGTACACTATGGATTTTAGATCAGCATAGTTGTTTATGTCTTTCAATAAAAAGGAATTTAAAAATTTTTTTAAAAGTTTAGCTGAACTCAAAACTTTTCTATTGCCTTTTGAGGTAGAGTCTGAACTATCAAAAATAAAATTAAAATCACCAGCTAATATAATATTTTCTTTAGAAAATCGAACAATATGGTCTATATGTTGTTGAGCTGAGCTTTGTCCATTAATTAGAGTGAAGATTAAGTTATTAAACTCTATACAACTGAAGCTGCCATACCTTTATTATCTTTTTATGGTTCTATAATTTTAGGTTGTGGTAATTTGTTATTCCAAAGTATTGCAATACCTTTTTTTTTTGTAAATGTTCAGAACTAATGAGTTTTGAAAAGGATTTAGATTCTAACTTGGAAACATCACCTTCTAATAAATGAGTTTCTTGAAGAAAAATTAATTGTGATTGATTTAACTGGATATATTTATTTAAAGATCTTCACTTGTTGGGATTATTCAAAACATTTAAGTTAAGAAAAATACAATGTAAAAATGTCATGTCTTAAGAGTATTGTGGAGTGATACATATTGATTATAGCTTTCAATAAACTTATAACTAAAGGCAGGACATACAGCAATATATACAGTGTAAAACATAGGTAAAATATTCTAAAATTAAAGTTATATGAATATATGTATAACTTTTTACCATACATGTTTTAGCGAACATCAAATAGCATGCTATCAAAAAGTAATAGCAAATTTTTATAACAATAAATCCCCCGGGAACCCACCTGGGGTTAAACACTCCTAATTTGAGTGACATAAATCACCCAAATTAACAAACCAACTAGCAGCAAGTTCCTATCAAGCTCCATCTAAGTATGAACTATTTCATAATTAAAAACATGGCATGTGAAAAATACTGTCTGTAATAAGTAAAAGAAGGTATCATATAATCTATATTAGATTAACTATTTGACAAGATAACTAAAACTGAATTGCAACAAAGATTCATTTTTAGATGGTTACAAAGGAATAACATTATAAATTATCTATAATATAATAATGTGTTATTATAAGGGGCATTTCAATGACATCACTAAAGAGATGTGATTTACTAAGATAATAAGTCTATATTGTTGAAGGGGACACAACAATCAGCTCAGTGCAAAAATACTACACATTACAGAAGAAGAATTATATCAAAGTTGCTAGCAATTAACTAAAAATGTAAGGTTTTTAACTAAATAAATCTAGTTTTACTTTTAATTCTTAAAGTTATACTATTATAACCAGGAAATATACCAAAGTAATATTTAATAAGATATATTATAACTTTACAAAGGATAAAACCTATAAGGGTAAACCAAAAATCTATTTAAAGAGAATTTCCCTATACTACAACCATAGACAGCATATTATACTTCCTGTTATGCAAGCATCCAATAAAAGCTATATCCATCTGAAATATAAAATATGGAAAAACTGAACTGCTTATATATCATATATAAAGAGTAAAATAGAATTAGGTAAAGCAGCTTTTTAGTAAAGTTCTCTATACATATGCATACATTGTGTCCAGCCATTTTTGTTACCACTAATCTTCACATGCCTAATAAATAAAAAAAACAAGACTACTAATAAGAAAACAGAATATAAATGCAGCTATTAGGAATGTATAAGGTAGTATTGTTACTTAGCACCTTGTAATAAAATTATATCAAGGCTGCATTAGGCTAATAGAAAGTTATTATTGCATAAGATATTTAAATCTTTCTTTCCAGATCACCACTAGGAGAAAAAAAAAAAACTCTCAATGTAGTAGGGAAATGTCAGACAACAGTTATAAAATAAGTATGCAGTCATTGAATGAATGAGAAATTTTCAATATATCTACACTTATATACAAATACAAGTATAGATATATACAAAGAAACAGAAAAAATTAGATATCACTTGTGGCACTAGTTATTAAAATAGCAATACATATAAATAGGATAAATGTAACAGTTTATCAGTAATTATTAGTTCTATATTACAGCCACTAAAAAAATCTAAGCATGAGATGAATTTTCAACAAACAAACGCTTTCTAACCACAATATTATTATTTTAGAACATATATATCCATTTTACTATAAAATGATCTTTGTTATAGTTATTTTACAGAAAAAAACGATTCCTCTATGTCCAGTGAGTATATAAGTATAACTGATACTTTCCACTCTAATATAATGTTTAGCTTACAGTCATCCAAGTCCTTAAAAGGGATTTTGAAATGTTGCTACCTTTCATAATATAATAAAAAGTATTAACAAGTTGCTGTGCAGTCCAGAGAAAGACAGATACTTCCTTTTAAAAACCTCCGCTGAGCTGAAGATGACGTCATACGGCTCATTGAAGAAGTTCAGTGTGCGTGTGTTCATGTTTCCAAGCCATAAGAAGATAAGAAGTGCGAGCACTCTAATAAAATTTTTCAGCGGGAAACTGCAAGCAATTCAGGGAACAACAGAGTGTATTTTACGTGTTGAGATGCCCTTGGGACACATCGGCAAACCTACAATACCTCAACAAACAGCAAAGCAGAGGCAGAAAGGAAAAAAAAAATCACGGATCTACTGTGCTGTCACAACCAGCACAATCCCAAAGCCACCAATGAACACAGCTCCAACAAACAAGAAACATGACCACAAAAGAAACACCAAACAAAGCCATTAATAATCAAATAACCACTAAAAGTCATTATAAAAATAAATAAATAAAAATGCATTTTCTACAGCACCATTAAAAGAAGTTATTCAACAGTCTCATACCAGGATAATAAACAAACCAAGTATAGCAATAAATCAAGCTAAAGCATAACAACAACATAGCTATAAAATGTTACCGGCAACTACTCAAATATATGTACAACAAGATAAATCATATAAAGGGGAAATAGAGACCAAGTGAATTGTGATTGTTAAACTTTTTTATGTGTACTGGGTTAATAAAATACAAGAGAAAAGACTGTAACTAGAACACCTATCATAAAATCACAGTAATGTGCACTTTGTATCAATGAACAAGGACAAATTAAACTATTGCAGTTAATGTATTTAAAGGCATATACAAGCAAGGGATTATAAATGGAATATTTTATTCTTTAATATAACAAAATGTATTTTAGTGTAAGTTAATATGTAATATATTCTATGAATTTTTAGAAATTACTATAATAAGGAGAACTGAATAATTATTAAAGATATAAGATAAAAGCATATACTAATGGCAATAACAAAAATCTAATAAACGGGTCTATATTATGAAAGCGAAAAACCCTATGAGCGAATACCAAAATATCGACCCCTATACTGCGAAACACGAAAATTGAACTGTCATAGTCGGCCAACCCCACCACTACCTATATACTACCTACACAAATAAAATAAATAAACCATATACATACACTAACCAAACCCTACTTCTAACCTAAAGCAAAGCACAAAATCCTACTTCTAACTTCACACTAAACTCCACATGGACAACTAACTATGCACTTTCCTTAACCCCTCCCTAACGTCCGTAACTACTGCACACGTCCCCTACAGACATACACCCAAACAAAACAAATAATCCACATACATACATTTAACAAAACCCTACCTCTAATCCTACTCTAAATCTAACATACATTACTTATCTAAGCACTTACTTTAACCCACACCCTATCCTAAACTCCGTAACTATCCAACACTTACCTTATGCAGCTAATCCACAAACGGGCCAACCATGGAAATTTGACATTTCCATTTTCGCGGATTTTGAATTTTACTCTAAGTCCACTTCACGCTATATGGTTTGACGTTTACATATTCGTGCAAATGTCGTTTTGCTCTCATAATATAGACCCCTAATAAACTATTCAGGACTAAAGTACCAACCAGAAACACAACATAATATAGAATATATCAACACTCACCTGTTGATCCATTTTCATTTTCCCAGACTACTGAGTCATAAAAAAGTACCTTATGTAAGGAAAAAAAAGAGTAAAAACCTTGTTGTAGAAAAAAAAACATTATTTTTTAAGTTTCTTCTTGTGGTCAACTGATTTCCAGGTTTTATTTTCAGCAATTCTTTTAAGACTGGAAGTAGCCCAGTCCATTTCATCTATTTTTTCCAGTATTTTGTTAGATTTAATGTATTTGATAGCTGCATCTAGTTCCTCAAAGATCTTCGGACCATCCTGAAGGAAAATTTTCAGCCTTGTAGGAAAAAGCAGGTGAGACTTTATTTGTGTTTTTTTAAGTTATTTAAGTAATTGCAAGAATTGTTTCCTTTTAGATATGACAGAAGTAGAATAGTCATTATTAAAATGAATGATGTTATCTTTGTATTTTATTGGTGACTCAGACCAAGCAGTCTTCAAAACTATTTCTTTATCTTGAGTAGATAAAAAAAATTTAACATATTTTGTAGAGTTACTTCTGGTAAATGTGGATGTAGAAAGGGACCTGTGAGCTCTTTCTATGCCAAAAGCAAGTGCTTCAGGAAGCTGTAAAATATCAGGTAGCCATGAATTTAAAAACTTCTCCACATTATTTTCTTCTATATTGTCTGGTAGTCCATAGATCCTGATGTTATTTCTTCGAGATATAGTCTCAAGATCATCTAATTTAGTTTGAAGCAGGGTATTTTAGTTTGAAGCAGGGTATTTTGCTTCAGTAAGAATTCTAGATTATGTTCATTTTGTTGTATTCTGCTATCCATGTCATTTAAAGATGATTTGATACATGTAATTTGTATCTTCTGCTGTTTGAGGTCTTGATGTAAAGTCTCCATCTGCTGAGAAGTATTTTCTTTAAAAACATAAATTTTCATATCCATTCCGTCAATTTTTGTAGACAGTTCCTGAATAGTAGTTAAAAGAGTTTGAAATTCTTTTTTTAATGCTGAGTCCTGAAGAAAGGATTTTGTGAAGCTCATGTTGAATCCAGATACCAAAATTGTGTCTCTTATTTTTTGACAGGAAAAATTGAAGAAACTAAAAAATATTTTGATATTAACTAAACAGACTACTAAAGGAAACCAAATATATAAAAAATAATTTTAAAATAGTTTTAAATAAAAATTCCTGTCAAATTATATGATAAGGCAGAGCTGAAAGAAAGTGCTGCTACTCAAGGCTCATGCTTGGACACGCCCTCATGTTAATGTACATTTATAAACCTGATCATCACCTGGACATGACACAAAGGGAATCCTACATCAGATTTTGTTACCTTGCACACTACAGGAGCACTGATGACCTATTGAATCAAGGTAACATGTTGGTATTATCCATTATCTGAGTCATGAGAGAATGCAGAAACCATGAGATGATGTTTACTTCCATCAGCCTAATAGATCCACACATGTAAAGAGGGGTGAGAATGGAGTGGTGAATACAAGGAAAGATGGACATACACATAATGTTTGGTGTAATGGAAAATTTATGGGTGTGTTTTTGATGTATTTTCATTATTAAGCTGCCATGGTCTATAGTGTGAAATGACTGATATATATAGAGGTAAAAAGGGTTAGGAGCAAGACAACAGAATTATGACAACCAGAACAAGGCTGGATGAATATCACATACTTGTGATGATGGATGTTACTTCAAATACTCACTTTTTTGTCCAGTATTCAATATATCTCCATGATAACAAAACAAAATAAAAGGAGGTACCAGACCACATCAGATAAAGTCATGCACATTTATTCCAAAGGCAAGAGATTGAGCGCTTTTGTAGCCAGAAGCCACTTCATCAGACAATGAATCACTTCACTTCCTGCTGTTTAAATCAGCATCATCCAATTATAGAACATTTACGATTAACACGCATTAATTTAATACAGTATAAAACATATACATACAAAAATATATATAAAAAAAATGCCTAGAGTCATCTTACATTATATATCTAAAAATGCATAAAAATCCCACATTAAAACTATCTGCTGAGGGGTCTAGTAATTAATATGGGTTTAATAAATAGTTTAGCATTTAAACCCTTGCCCATAGTAGCTCGTATCCTGATTATCCATTCTAATTCCTTTGTTTCAACTCTATTTCTAGTGGCACCTCCTCTATTTCCTAACCATACCCTCTCAATAGCCATAAATTTAAATCTATGTAGTGCACCTGACTCCATAACATGTTTTGCTAGTGCATTCATCTCTGCTTTCCTACAAATATCATATATATGTTCTCTAATCCGATCATGTAACCTACATGTGGTCATGTCTATATAAAATGAGTTTCAAAGGACACAATAAGCTAAATGAACCAAATTCATTGTATTGCAATCAGCTACTATGGTATGGGTATGGTTAAGAAATAGAGGAGGTGCCACTAGAAATAGGGTTAAAACAAAGGAATTAGATAGATAATCAGGATGCGAGCTATTATGGGCAAGGGTTTAAATGATAAACTATCTATTAAACCCATACTAATTAATAGACAGCTCAGCAGATAGTTTTAATGTGGGATGTTTATGCACTTTTAGATATATAATATAAGATGACTCTAGGTAAACTTTTTATATATATTTTTGTATGTATATGTTTTATATTGTATTAAAAGAATGTGTGTTAATTGTAAATATTCTATGATTGGATGATGCTGATTTAAATAACAGGAAGTGAAGCGATTCATTGTCTAATGAAGCAGCTTCTGTTTGCGAAAGCGCTCACTGTATTGCCTTTGGAATAAATGTACATGATTTTATATGCTGTGGTCTGGTACCTCCTTTTATTTTGTTTTGTACTGAATGTATTTTTAGGGAATCAGTTTATCTGTACCACATTTATATTTTTTGGCTTCATATCTCCATGATATCTCATAACGATGGCAAATGCTGAGATGTGGTAATTAAAAATGTCATAGACATATAACATCACACTAAGAGGTGGTGTGAGATGCATCTGGACTCAAACCCTTAATGCTATGGGCAAAAACAATCTTCAGTCAAGTGGTTTATATCAACACTCCACTAGGAAGTTGCACTTTGTTATATCCAACAGTCTAAAAACTGTCAGAGTAACAGTTAGATTCAAAGTAGTGCTTTTACTGTGTTTTAACTCTGTGTTCCCCTAGCACAGTGAGTTTAAGCAGTATTGCATGGAGATAACAGAATAGTGTAGCCTATGGCAAAAACTCGTGGCCAATGGCAAAAACTCACCAGGTTTTGCCATAGGGAATGACTAGCCATTCACTGCCACACGGCATTGGTGTATGATACCAAACCCCGTGCAAATCATGTTCATCATCATAAACCGCTTTTATCCCATTTTCTCCCTGTGGTATGGGTGTGATGTTAACTGTCACCAGCACTCTCAGTTCAATGCCCAGTGTCCAACCTTCTACAGAAGACACACACACACACACACACACACACACACACACACACACACACACACACACACACACACACACACACACACACACACACGCACTCACACCTAGGGTCAATTTAAAGTGTCTAATCCAACTGCAGCATGTCTTTTGGATATGAAAGAGAACCAGAACACCTGGAGGAAACCCACATAATTGCAGGGAGGACATGCAGACTCTACACAGAAGAAACTCCAGTTGAGAATTGAACTGGAAAGCCTCTGACTGTGAGACTGCAACACTAACCACTGCACCACCATGACCACTCTTGTACATTGCCTGCATTAATTCTACCAATGTTTCTTGGACTTTGAACCACTGCAGTACTGCCAAAATCAGCTTTCTTGGGACCTTGACATATAGTTTCTCCAAGTCTAGGAATGCCCATTTGGACTCTATCCTCATCTCTGGCTTTTCCTCAGCTATCTCTCTCATACATCAGGTCATTTGTGCTGCATTCTGATCTGAATCAGAATGGCTCATCTCCCATCTTACCTTCTGCTACTGTGCTTATACATTTATAAATCTCTCTCTCCAGAACTTTCATGCAATTAACAGGAGTTTGATACCTCTGTGCTGCTCACAGTTGTGAATGCACACTTTGTTCTTGTACACTGGCATGAGTATGCTTATTCTCCATTCATTTAAGATATGCCTTTTTCTTCACACAGCTATGACTACCATCAGGAGCCATTTCTCCCCTATCTCACCCAGCATCTTTAACACATCTGCTGTGAATTCATCTGAGCCTGCTGCTTTCCCTAATTTTATTTTCTTTAGTGCTATTCTTACTTCTTCTAGGGTGAGGTCCTCCTCTTCTCTCATCTTAGGCTGTGTCTGGCGCAGTTCAGCTTCTGTTGGTTTTTCTCATTTAGAAGCTGCTGGAAGTAATCTTTCCATCTGCCTTTGATGTCCTGTGGACTGGTGATCAGGCTGTTCCTGGCGTCCCTTATGAAGGGTGTCTGACTATCTTCTTTATGTTTCCGTCTTTGCCTTGTAACCTGATATAGTTTCTTTGTGCCAATTACTGAGTCACTTTCCAGGAGCTGGTAGAGTGCCTGTGATGCCCTGTTCTTTGTTATTGCAACTCCTTTCTTAGCTTCTTTGTTAGCCAGCTAGTATTCCTTTCTAGCCTGGTCCGTCTTTAATATTTTCCACTTTTTCCTCCCCTCCTTGTTTCTTTTGTTGACTTCCTGGACTTCTGCATTCCACCACCAGCTTTCCTTACTTTATTTTTTTTATACCTGGCTTGACAACATATCTGTTATGTAGTCCTCACACATTCTGTTTTGAGGCATTAACATTCTTCTTCAACTACACCTATTTCCTTTTCTTCTTGGGGTGCTAGAGCTTTGAATAAATCCTTGGAGTGTTGTGATTTCTCTCTAGCCAACTTCCATGTCTTCAGCCTGGTCCCTGTTGACCTTAGAGCCTTCTCTGTCTACTGTTTGCAGCTCATTGTGGCAACCAGTGGTTTATGTTGTGGCCCGACTGTTTCACTGGGAATGACTTTGCAATTGCTGATTCTAACTCAGAGCCCTTTCCTTACTATAAGGAAGTCTACCTGAGTTGCATGTTGGTCACTCTTGTATGTGATCTTCTGACTGTCTCTCTTTCTGAACCATGTGTTGGGTACTGTCAAGCCATTTGCCAGACAGAAGTGTAGAATGGCCTATCCTTCTTTATTGCTGTCACCACTCCCATGTCTACCCAAGCAGTCCTCATATCCTGTTCTATCTATCCTGATATGTGCATTCAAGTCTCCCATTATCAACACCAATTCATGCTGTCATGCTTTATCTAGTAGGGCTTGCAGCTGCTGTATGAATGCACTTTTTTCCTCACTATCACAAACTTGTTGTGGTGCATAGGCTGATATTATGAATGCTGCCCTGTCATTGCACTGGAGTCTGATTGCCATGAGTCTGTCATTAATTCTGATGACATCCCTTACCGCATTCTGAAGCCTCTCTTTCAACACAATTCTGTCACCATTTCTAGCCTGTCCTTCTGCTGAGTAGTAGACTCTGGATCCCAAGCCAAATGACTTTATTGCATTGCCTTTCCATCTTGTCTCTTGGATACATAAGATCACCAGCTTCTCCATACTATCATGTTATCCACTTCCAAGCTCTGTCCTGTCAGTGAGCCTATACTGAGTGTAACAATTTTTAGTTTATGTTTGGAAGGTTGATTGGTTTTACATCCAGCTTTTGCTCAACAGAGCTATCCCAGGTAACCCAGGCTGGGCAATTGGACACAGACTGGCCAGTACCTTATTGACCATGGCTGCAGGGCTTTATGTTGATCACACACTGGTCAATAGGGGTACATATAACCCACCCACTGTTAGCATGAGTCCTTGGTGTAGGTCGGAGTAGGCTGGGTCCTCAACCCACTTATCACCGGTAACTACCTATTCCCATTTGGCGCATTAGTCAAGATGACCGAATCACCTAGATCCATGTTTTACTCTGTTGTGTGGCAAGCCCTGCCATGGCATGCAGTCTGTGGTCCATGTTCTATCTTCAGGATACTGTGCACCACAGTAGGTGCCTGAAGCAGTTGGCCTGTGTAACTCTTCCCCCTATAGGGCACAATGTAGAGTCTGCGCTGTTGCCCACAACTCCATTCATTGATGAGTTTTTGATGGAAACACTCAGCAAGCTTTTTGGCGGTGGGAGGAACCCACAGAGATAAAGTGAGAACATGCAAACTCCAAGCAGGCATTTGCCGGAGGTAAGGATTGAACTTTGTACCTCCAAGCAAATGTAGAGGACAAAACACAAAGGCTTTGTTTGTGCCATTTCTGGCCATGTGTGTTGTGTGTGATTCTATTTTTTGTCCAGATTATAGGAGTAAAAGTGGGTTTTATAGGAAATTGGTGAAATTAGGGGACATGCAGAGGTGAGGACAAAGGTGCAGCAATACAGGCGTTTTCAGGAGGGGTTGAGAGACAGCCATAGATATCCACTTCTTCATCACAGTAATGTACACATGTAGACAAAATTTGGAGAATTTGGACTGTCACCACAAAAAGGATGCATGACAACAATGCAATGATATTGTATAGCCAATTGGACCAAATCAAGTATGTTGAGAAGACACATATGTGAAATGGAGAGGTATGTATGGGACATTTTTTTTTGTCAAAAAGAGTGGAATGTTGGGGAAGGGACCTAAGAATGTGAAGTCAGGTAAGTAGGGAAGATAAGGAAGCAGGTGCAAACAGGGCATACAAGACAGACACAAGGATGGTGATGGACACAAAAAGATTTGGGGACATCATGTTTGGGGATAGGCAGGGGGCATTGGAGGCACATGCTCATCAAGCATGGAAACAGTAAGAATCTAGTCCTCACCCTCAGAACTGTCATCACTGTTCCCCTTCTCAGTTTCCTGTGAGACTGTTGAATGTGCGAGTCTTTTTTCAGCTTTTAGGAGCAACTTCTCCACTTGGCTGATCGGGGTACCAAGGCCAATCTCTATTAGATTTTGCACCATTCCTGAAAGCTCCTGGTGGGTGACATAATTACCACCTCAACCAGTACTCTAGAGAGCACCACTGCACAACCAGCTAGGGCCCTGCTACATGATGAGACTGGGTTTATATTAAATGAACGAAAAGCCATTAAATCGAAAACCAAAACAGCGACACATATTACTCTAACAGCGAAAATACCGAACGCACTAAACCTTAAAATATCAAATGTTCATAGTCAGCCAACCCCACCAGCCGCTACATACTACCTACCCAAACAAAATAAATAAACCACATACATACACTAACCAAACCCTAGTCCTAACCCTAAAGTAAAGCACCAAAACTCAACTTCTAAGCCTACACTAAACCCCACATACACAACTATCTATGCATTGTCCTTAACCCCTCCCTCACCCTAAGGTCCGCACACTTCCCCTACGGAGATATGCCCAAATAAAATAATTTATTTATTTATTTAACATTTGTTGACTGGGAATGTCCGACTAGGTTCCACAGAGCCTGTTTTCAGCGGAGGCCCGGGGAGAAATGCTCCAGATGCATGTCTTTGGAATGTGGGAGGAAACCGGAGTACCCGGAGGAAACCCACGCGGACACAGGGAGAACATGCAAACTCCACACAGAAGGCACCCCAGCTGAGAATCGAACTGGAGAACCTCTTGCTGTGAGGCAACAACGTTAACAGCTGCACCACTGTGCCGCCCTATATACACATAAATAATACACCTAATAATACACATAAATACATTTAACAAAACCCTACTTCTAACACTATACTAAATCTTACACACATTACCTGTCTATACACTTACCTTAACCTGCACCCTAACCTTAAGGTCTGTAACTATTGCATATTTACCTTACGGAGCTATACCGCAGATGGGCTAACCAAAGCACTTTGACATTTCAAATTTTGCGGTTTTGCACGTTCGACGATTACATATTTCACCCAATACGTGTTGATGATTTTGTATTCACGTAAACGGAGTTTCGACAATCTAATAGGAACCCGATGAGACCAGGTAGGGTAGGGGTTGTGGAGGCAGTACAACAGGTTGCAACCTAGAAGTGCTGGGTGTTGATGCAGCAGCCAGTGGAGGGTTGGTAGGCCGAACTGCAGTGGCTGGCCCACCTTCCTGTGCTGAAATGTATTTGTTTTTTTTTTTTGCAGAAAGGTATGACATCAGAATGCTGTGATTCCAGGTAACCATTATTATCCTAGCTATTGAGCTTTTCACTCCCCAAAATGATTGTGAATTGTTACTAGTAATCCTTGAGATATGTACATATTCCACAGATGTTTTTAAATATACTACAGAGTAAGTTAATAACATGGCATTAAAGCCAGTATTGCTGCATTTCAACTGTAAAAATAATACTTGTCGAATGTGAATCTATAGGTTAGTTGTCAGTATTGAACCTACATAATCTTAACACACTACTACACTTGCCTAATATGATCACCAACACTTGCAGCAGAAAGCATTCATGCTAGCTGTCACAGTTAAGATATGCATGCTGAAGTAGTTCCTAATCCATGGAATCACGATAGTTAATACAGTCTGGGTCAGTTGTGCTGCAGACTTACCCCTAGCCCTCTGAGTTTCAACAGTCTCTTGACATGTGCCTCTATGTTTGCCACAATTTCCTCTGTAGCTGTAAAACAGAGAATGAGAGAAGAGATATGAAAGCATTATGCATACTTGTCTTGGCTATGTACTGCATTCCACATAACTTAAAGTTGCTTGATCTATATGTTTACACATTTAGGGGTGTTAGTAGTTCTAAACACATCCAGCTACTGGTCGAATTGTGCCTACTTGCATCTCTTAGAGGGACAGTCCCGGGGATTTTTTTGTTTTGATTCTGGTCTTTGTTTACATTTCCATTCTGGCTTTTTGAGCATGTCACAGCTTTGGCTATGGGGGTTGGGGGTGGAGTACCTTCAGGAAGTTTCAAAAGGTATTAGCCAGATTTCATCTCAAATTGCAGTTGTTCTCACAACAGCTCTCACTGAAACATTTATCAGTTTTGCCTTTCAGGGATTGTATGACCTGACATGCTACTGCCTTGCAGAAAGCACATAAGTAATGCAAGACTAAAACACAGTTTTATGTTTCTTTCATGTCCGTCTTTATTTTCCACTCACTTCTGAAGCTAAATGCACTGATTTTATGTCATGACTGTTAGCTTCATAGAAAGCATCTGAATGATGCAGTTTTCTGACAGTTGTAGAAATGTCTTAGCTTTCTTTTTTAATTTAAATTTGTTTTACCTCTGAATACAAGCCATGTGCACTGACTTTCTGACTGCAGGTAGCTCTGTAAAAAAGCATATGTGTACTGCAAGGTTCAAACATTAGCAGATGCAGCTGTCGCTTCTTTTTATTTTCCCATCTAACATGCTTATGATACTAGCCAATTGCCTAATTTTATGACCCGACTCCATCTAGTTCTGCAGAAGTAAGATAATGATGCAAAACTCAAACATCAGTAGACACACTCATCTATTCTTTCAACTTCTTATTTTATATTTTTGCTGTCTACTAGTAAAGTACATTTCCTAGTATATGTGTTGCATCTTAGTGACTTTCTGCTTGTGTATGTTTGTCATCACTTTTCTTTCTGTGTTTACCTTTCAACTGTATGCATCTGTGCCTGGTTCCACTGTTAACCTATAAACATATAACTGAAATGATACTGCGTAGACTTTTGTCATCATTCTAACAGTTTGCAATGTGTGTTGAGTAGCTGATTCCCAATTATTAGTCCTACATGGCACCATTAAAACCGTGTTGCCATTGCAACTTACTCACATGATAGTGATGCCAGAGCAGTGAGATAACTGCTATCCTACCATATTTACTACCAGATACTGCCTTATAACATGTACACTGTGGCATATTAACATAAGATAAATACAGCATTTTATGTGTGCTGTTGTGTGACTACATATAATGCTCTTGCACAATTACACAGAGTGTTACTGTATGGTTGTCACCTTTTCAAATGCCCAAAGTGAGACATTGTATGGAAATGTAAGATTTTACAGTTTGCCCTTACATCTAGTGCAAAGGACTAGACTTCAGTTCATTGCCAAACTAAAAGCACATTTTTGTAGAATTTGATTTTTTATGCTGTTCCATATAATATTTAAGTATTGACAGTACAATATAATTGTTTTATTCAACAATTAAATGAAACCTAGGAAATATTTTTGTTCTAAAATCTCAGGATATTTGTCATTTTTGATGTTTTTTTCACAGAACACAACTGCCCAAACAGGGGGTGTCCTGCATAAAGTGGGTCATGTGGTAACCCTATGTCACTGTCATTACTGGAGAGACATAGCACACATTCTTTTGTAGGGGGTTGTTAATCACAAGGGTACCACCGTCTGTCCTTTGTCTCTATTACTGAGATTATACAATGTTAACATTCCATCAATGACTATACTTAGTGGTTCAAGCATGCCTGACCTAGTCCTCTACATCATGGCAGAATGTATCTGCCAAGTTTAATGGCCTTAATGGTCATATCAGTCCATAAAGCTGTCTCCTTTGAAATGCAAATAAAACCTGGAACACCAATTGACTCTGTAATTTTTAGGAATTATTGTATGGCAAACTTCCTACTTTTAAGTGACACCCTGGCAAAATGTCACCCCCCCACAAAACCCAGATAACACCATTGTCTATGTGGGGTCATTCATAAAACCATTTGCAGTAATTTATATGGCTGCACAGAGGCAGTGCTATCCAGTTAAAATAAGCACAGGACAAATTCCAAAAAAGCCACTCTGGTGGAATCCCAACATCAATAGGTTGTATAACAAAAGTAGGAAAATCGTGGCCAAAAATAGGAAAATTCAATGCTCGGTAAGATAAGAACTCTCTCATCAAACTAAATAAACAACTCAAGGGACTAATTACATCTATCAAAGCCAAATTTGACGTAAAAGGAGACTCCCAGGCTAAAGACATCCACAAAACATTCCTCAGCTGTGTCTAGAACCTCAAAGGCTATATACAACAGTGTTCTGAACTAATTGTAAATAGAAATACCTATATGGAGTTGCAGGAGATAGCAAATATGGTGGCTAATAAATTCAACTTCAGTTTGCTCTGCTTTGTCCCCCAGACCCTTCTTAAGAAATACAACCAATCATAGCTCCCCCACTAACAATAGGTAACAACTCCGCAATGCTCTCTCCAAGGCCAAAAAATATTGTACTGATGCGACCCAATAGTATTCCAGGATGGCTGCTTAATACCATGAAACATGACCTACTGGAGCCACTAGAAGTAGTTCTCAGTTGTAGCCTCCAAACAGGATTTGTGTCAAGAGAATGGAGGACTGCAACTGTTATCCCTCTACACAATGGTAGCCATTCACAAACCCAGTAAACTACGACCCATATGCCTGACTAGTTTGGTATATAATGCCATGGAAATAACTATGGGCATGATAAATAATGACATAGGAAAGCTTTGGACATTGGATTCAACCCCATTTGGTTTTGTCAAGGGGAGGTCATGCCTACTGGACTTCTTCAAGAACTTCACCAAAGCAATGGATGAGGCAAAATGGAGCGTACGGCCTACCTTGAGTTAGCCAAAGCATTCAGCACAATACCTCATTTGGGCATTGTAGACAAGCTCATAAAATTTGGTATTACCCCCTAGATCACCCACTGAAAAGCCAGCTGGCTCACAGGTAAGACACAAGAAGTCAAAATATGTGAGTCTACCTACCCAAAAAGTTCAGTCACTAGTGGGGTCCCCTACAGAGGGTGCTGGGGCCACTCCTTTTTGACAAAATTTGCAAATGATTAACAAGGTGCAGCCATAGAGTCCCCCAAAGTGACAAACATCCTCCAAGAAGACCTGACACAGACTAATAAAGGGTACAAGAGTTACAGTCTAAAACTCAATGGAAGAAAAATTCATAATAGTATTATTTGAAAAGAAAACTACTCCTGGAAATTATTGCATTGATAACACAGCCCTAGGAGTTGACTTGTACTTAGAGATTTGGGAACACACATAACACTGACTTGGCCTTGACCATGTGTCTACTGTAATATGGAAATCATTCTACATTGTGCATCTTAGAAGCAAGGGTACAGCATCTAGGTCCAAATATGTCATTGTTCCACTGTACTCTTCCCTCATTAGGCCAATCACTTAGCACAGTTGTCTCTTCAGTATGTACATGACCAAGCATAGGGAACAAGTGTGGCATCCACAGTGGTCCCTCACAAAAAAAGAATATAATTTTTTTAACATGACAAGACTGTGTCTGAGCTTGATATTGTTGGATGCAAAAACTCCCCTGCATGAGGAGTATGAGTGTGGGTGGGGGTTTGCATCCTCCTGAAAAACATATAAATAGTTGCATTGGGGTTCACTAAAAAGCATTTGCTTAGAAACCATTTCTTTGTGTGTAATCTACACAGGACTACACCACATTGTTTAGCAATTATAAGTTCTTCAGGTATTTTTGTTTATTTATTCCAATCTTTTAACCAGGTAAGTGGGCTGGTAAATCAGTCCTTTTCAGTCATGTCCCAAGCTTCTGGTGAGCAATAATGCAGTGAAGTAAAAGCAGACAAATGTGTTTGTTAGGAGGTAAGCCACTCATGTATTGCAGAAGGTGTGCAAAGGAGAAGTGGTGAAACAAAGAATGTCATCCAAACAAATACAGCTCACTCACCTAAGACAGAATGCTTCATTATATCTCCAAATATCTGCCCCCATCCCAAAATAAATAGTGCTGCACACAGCAATCAAAAAAAAAGAAAAAATGACAACAACTTCTAGGAAGTGGATGTGAGAAGACATTTCTGCCGAATATTTAGCTGTTTGGCTAGAGGCTATATACCTACATCAACTGTATTACAAGCTGAGATAAGTACAAACTTGCAGTGTTAAAGATAGTACTGCATTTTATTGTTCTGTTTATGTATTTGTTTCATTGAATATTGTGTTAAAGACAGTACTGCATTGTATTTTTCTGTTTATTTGTTTCACTGAATATTGTGTTAAAGATAATACTGCATTTTATTTTTCTGTTTGTTTCACTGAATATTGTGGTCTCTCTGTGTCTCTGCAGTAAGTGGGGGGTTATTGTTTTCACTTCATCGATATTCGGTGTTGAACTCTTAGCCTAGTGGGTTTCTCTCTGCTTATAAGTGTAAGTCACTTATCTGTGAATGTACTTCTTCTGAATATCTAGCTGTTTGGCTGGCTGCTATATACCTACATCAACTGTATTACAAGCTGAGATAAGTACAAACTTGCAGTGTTAAAGACAGTACTGCATTTTATTTTTCTGTTTATTTGTTTCATTGAATATTGTATTAAAGATAGTACTGTATTTTATTTTTCTGTTTATTTGTTTCACTGAATATTGTGGTCTCTCTGCAGTAAGTGGGGGTTATTGTTTTGCATATATAACATAACATCGACAACTTAGTTCGTCGAATCCAAAATCATCAAAACCTAAGAGTCGAAAACTAAAAACAGTGAACGGCCAAATAATCAAATTCTTTCCAAGGGAAAGAATTCACTTGGCCATCCACAAAATAAACAAACACACCCAAACATAGTGGGGGGTTGAACACCCACACCCCCCTAACTAAATATACCAACTCTGAGATCACTCTACATTTGGAAAGGGCAAATCCCCGAGAATGACCACGCAAATTCTTTCCTGAGGAAAGAATTCAATGATGTAGTCGTTCGCTATTTTAAGTGTTTGATGCTTAGGTGTCAATGAATACGCATTGGACAACCTAAGCTGTCAACAAAACAATAGGGAACCATTGTTTTCACTTCATTGATATTCAATGTTGAACTCTTAGTCTAGAGGGTTGCTCTGTGCTTATAAGTGTTAGTCACTAATCTGTGAATTTATTTCTGCTGAAAATCTAGCTGCTTGGCTGGCTGCTATATACCTACATCAACTATATTACAAGCTGAGATAAGTACCAACTTGCAGTATTAAAGATAGTACTGCATTTTATTGTTCTGTTTATTTATTTGTTTCATTGAATACTGTGGTCTCTCTGTCTCTCTGCAGTTAGATTATTGACCTCCCTCCCTGTTTCTGTTGTGGTATTAATCTTGGTGGCTTTAGAATTGCCCAGTCCTCCTGTAAATTTGTGTTTGAACACTCCTCCTGTGTCCATCTCATTTGCTCATGCAACTGAGTACAGTAAGATCATATTTTGATTTCAGAAACTCCTATCAGTCCCATCTGTTCAGCTCTATCCCAGCTCTATCCCAGTCTAGTGTCATTAACTCATTCTACCTAATACAGAGAGAACATTTGAAAAGGCCAACCCACTTAGGTCTTTAATGTTGAATTATTTTCTGTTTCTCCTTTCTCCCTTTCCACTTTACTAAGAAAAAATAAATAAATAAAAATAAATCCAACAAATAAAATATAAAAAGTCCTGGACACCACGTAGCTATAAAAATTCTTTATAATTTCCACAAAACACGAAGGATGAGCACTTTCGTCTAATGACTAGACTTTATCAGATGAAGTCTAGTCATTAAATGAAAGCGCTCATCCTTTGTGTTTTGTGGAAATTATAACGAATTTTTATACCTATGTGGTGTCCAGGACTTTTTATATTTTATTTGTTGGATTGGTTTGGTTTTATTCATTATAGTACTTAAATAAAAATAAAACTTTCCTAGAATCTCCTTGTGTTCTGAGTGTGCTTCTCAGCCTTTTAAGTATATTTTTGGCATTTTTAACTGTTCAGAGTTGAATAAAAAAAAAATTCAGAATACACTTTGAATAAATTGCATTTATTTAAACTGTATTTGCTTTAATATTGCTACACACTCAAGTGTGCTAGCTTGCACTGCACTTGAAATGTTTCTAGTGCTGTTTTAGCTGCTTTTCTGTAAAAAAAAAATTAAGCTTGTTTCCTGCCTTCCCTGTAACTAGTCTAATCCAGATACAGATTTGCTGTATCCAGGACTGTTTGTAAGCTTTTGAGCCCAGCAAGCCTTTCTGTGTTGAAGAGTAGCCTTCTAGCTTATCAGTGGGTGTGGTAAGCACTAGGTAGCCTATCTACCACAAGAGTGGTTTCTGGCCCAGAAATTACAGTTTATTGGGCATTTGGGCAGTTTTTCCATCTCTTTCAACTTTCTGGTCTAAAAGCCCTTGTTTGCACTTTTTCCCGTCTTTCCCATATCTAGTCTAGTCCAGATACAGTTTTGCTGTATCCAAGACTGTTTGTAAGATTCTGAGCCCCCCCCCCCAAATCTTTCTGTGTTGAGGGAAGCCTTCTAGCTTATCAGTGGGAGTGGTAAGTACTAGGTAGCTTATCTACTACAAGAGGAGTGGTTTCTGACCCAGAAATTGTAGTTTATTGGCCATTTGGGCATTTTTTTCCATCTCTTTCAACTTTCTGGTTTAAAAGCCCACATCTGTGCTGGTTTCACACCTTTCCTATAACTAGTCTAGTCCAGATACATATTTTCTGTATTCAGGACTGTTTGTAAGCTTCTGAGACCCCAAGCCTTTCTGTATCAGAGGGAAGCCTTCTACCTTATCAGTGGGAGTGGTAAGCAAAAGGTAGCCTATTTACCACAAGAAGAGTAGTTTCTGGCCCAGAAATTGTAGTTTATTGGCCATTTCAGCAGTTTTTTCCATCCCCTTCAACTTTCTGGTCTAATAGCCCATGTTTGCACTTTTTCTGCCTTTCCTGTAACTAGTCTAGTCCAGAAACAGATTTGCTGTATCCAGGACTGTATGTAAGCTTCTGAGCCCCCCCCCCCCCACAAACAGTTCTGTGTTGGAGGGAAGCCTTCTTGTTTATCAGTGGAAGTGGTAAGTACTAGGGACCCTATATACCACAAGAGGAGTGGTTTCTGGCCAAGAATTTGTAGTTTATTGGCAGTTTGGGTAGATTTTCCATCTCTTTCAACTTTCTGGTTTAAAAGCCCATATTTGCACTTAATTCTTGATGTTTCTGTAACTAGTCTAGTCCAGATACAGATTTGCTGTATCCAGGACTGTTTATAAGCTTCTGACAGGTGCCAAAGTCTGCTCTTCAATTTTTCCCTTAGATCTGCTAGTTCTCTCCTCTCCTGCACTTTTACTAGCTTATTAGCCTAGCACTTTACCATATCAGTCTTTTTGTAGCAATTATTGTAACACACAAAAGTGCTACCAGCACTAAGTGTTCTACAAGGAAACAGCTCCAGTACTTATTATTAATGCCCAACCCTCCAGGCATGTCTAAAGGTCAGTTCCCTGTGCTTTCTCCTATTAACCTGGTGAACTTGGGCATCCTTAGGCAGTGTAGCAACTGCCTCATGTACACCGACAACCCTCTCTTCTTACTTCTTCAATACGCAGACTTGGGAGAGATGCACTTATATATCCAAATTGGACGCCATGCACTCTACAAACAAGACCGGAATAGCTGGTCAAGAGGAGATGGTCAACCCTTGCACCACACCACATGGAAAACATAGCCTTCCAGAACACACACCAGCAGTGCCTTCACATAAAAAGACAAACCAAAAACCCACCTTCGCAGAAGCTCTCAATAAAAATCTACCCAAACAGCAGAGACCTCCAAGACAGAAACACACTCCATCACCACAATACAACATTTATCATGAGACACATAATTCTCCTAAACAGTGTGCCACTCAACCAATGCCACTAAGGCAAAACAGCATGTCCAGGATACTAGTCATAGGTGACTTGATAGTGAGGCACACTGATGTCCCACTCACTAGGTTGAATAAGGAGAAAGTAACAGTCAGCTGCCTGTCAGGTGCCAGGATCCACCACATAACGCATGCACTCAGGTCCCTCAACAACAGGTACAAATATGATTGTGTCATTGTACATGTGTGTGTGAATGACCTGAGATGTACCTCCCTGGACTACATGAAAAAAGACATGGAGGAGCTCTCGGATTATGTAGCCCAGGTGGATATGTGCCTAGCCTTGAGCAGCATCCTACCATCACCCAGAATAATACCACAGTACAAGCAGAAAATGATTGATTTCAACAATTGGCTAAGTGTCTGGTGTCATTCTAAGGAGATCCAGTATCTGTCTGCCTGAAATGACATGACTGACAGACCTTGATGCTTTGCCAGAGATGGCCTGCATCTTTCACCCCTGGGCTTCCAGATACTAGTCAAGGCTCTTGCCAGCCCTATAGTGCCTATTTTAGGCAGTGTTCCAAAGACTAAATTACCACCATTACAGCTACAAACAAATGTAATCTAAGGGTCATGCTGCTCAATGCTAGAAGTCTAAATCTCAAAATGCACTCACTCGAAGCACTCCTTAAAATGGAGAACATCAACATTTGTGCTGTAACAGAGACCTGGTTCAAGGCAGCAGAAAGCACCCCTGCACTACCAGGCTATAACTCATTCCACACCTTTTGGCCCCAGAACTTGGAACAAAGCTCCAAAGTCAGTGGTGGTTCCATATACATAAAGGATGCACACACATCCTGACTGGTAGCCCAACATAAGGCATCAGAGATACTTCAGGTGCAGCTAACATTGGGTAAGACAGCGATTCAGGTTGTGGCCTATTATAGGTCCCCAACCATGTCCCAAGACTCACACTCCACATTCCTAAGCACCCTGGAGAATATTAGTGTCAAACCTAACACTCTCATACTGGGCGACTTCAACTACCCCTCCATTAACTGGGAAAACTACCAATACACTTGGCCAACATTTCCTGGAATTCATTAATTCTAATGCCCTGTACCAGTTCATTCTTATTGACCTGGTCATTAATAACAGAAGCGACAATTGCTCTACACCAATAGCCAACTCCTCCCTGGTTAGATCTGACCACAAACTAACCACCCTGGAAATCCACATCCTTCCCACACCCCACAAAGGTAACCACAATGAAAAATTTCTCCAAAGCTAACTTTAGGCTCCTAAAAACAGAGGTGGCTAACTTCACAGCACCCATGCAAACGGAGAATAGTTCCATGACTGCCGAATCATACACCAATGCACTGTATGAACAAGTACAGAAATGCATGGATCTTGGCATACCCAATAGAACCAAGATGCTCTCCTCCAAAAAAAGGAAGCCAATCTGGTGGTCCCCTGCTATAAACAAACTCTATAACAGAAGAAGAAAACTTATGCAGAATAAGGTGAAGTCCCAAGATTGGAAAAACTGCCTTATCAGCCTCAACAAAAAGTTGAGATCCCTCATCAAATCCTCTAAAGCTAGCTATGAAAACACAATTGCAGCAGATAGTAAAGACAACCACAAGACCTTCTATAGTTATGTAAAGAATCTCCATAGCAATACCTAGATTTGCTCTGAGCTACTGCACAATGATACCTCCTATACTGAGCCAACAGATATTGCCAATATACTGGCCAACAGATTCAGTGTCAACTTTACTCCTCTCAGCCCCTCCAAAGGACCAATCACAATACCAGTAGATTGCCAGGCACCCAGTATTACTGCTGCATAGGTTAAACAGCACTGTTCAAGGCCAAGAATACAGCTTCTATGGGACCTGACAATATCACTGGCTGTGTTCTACATGAACTCTACAGTGAACTGGCCCCTCAATTGTGTGCCCTGTTGAATCACAGCCTTACCTCAGGCTTTGTCCCTACCGAATGGCGCACTGCTATAGTCATCCCTCTCCACAAAGGATGAGCGACTACAGAACCTGGGAACTATCACCCCATTAGCCTGACAAGTCTGATATGCAAAGCTATGGAACACATCATCATGGATGTAATAAACAAGGATATAGGGAATCTCCAAACTCTGGATACCACACAGTTTGGTTTTGTGAAGGATAGATCATGCCTGCTCAACTTGGTTAACTTCTTTGAGTCAGTCACCAGAGCTGTGGATGAAGCCAAGGTGGTTCATACAGCCTACCTTGATCTGCGCAAGTCCTTTGATACCAATCCCCACTCAGGAATCACAGAAAAACTCACTAAGCTAGGCATCAACCCCTATATCACTATGTGGGTTGCAAACTGGCTTACAGATAAAACCACAGTGTGAAAGTAGCTGACTCCAAGTCAGACTGCCGACCAAAAACAAATGGAGTCCTACAGGGATCGATCCTGAGTTCTCTCCTGTATGGTATCTACTTCTCTGAAGTCCAGGCCAACACAAAGGGACTCTGGCTGACAATGTTTGCATACGATTGCAAGTTGGGAGCCATTATTAACTCCCCAAGTGATGTTGACATCCTACAAAAAGATTTCACTGAGACCAATGACTGGTGTCAGAACCATGGCCTTAAGCTCAATGCCAAAAAATGTGTCGTCATCCCCTTTGCGAAAAACCTAGTTCCCATGAATTACCACATCAATGGTAGTCCTTTGAACACAGAAGGTGTTATAAGAGATCTGGGAACACAGGTTGACAGCAACCTCTCTTTTGACCACCACATTGCCACTGTGGTTAGAAAGTCCTTCTATGTGGCACATCTCATTACTAAGGGTTTTGCATCCAGGATGAAAGAGGTCATTGTCTCCCTCTAATCTTCCCTCATTAGGCCAATCATTGAGTACAATGCCCCATTTGGCATGTACCTCACTAGACACCTCTAAAAACTGGAGAGGCCTCACAAAGAGGATCCTAAGCCTTAAACACTTGTCCTATATGGACAGACTCAAAATACCCCCAACTATTTTCTGTCTTATATCGCCTACTTTGAGGTGATCTCTGCTTGACTTACAAAGCCATGTCTGACCCAACTCTGTTAGAAATGCTACATCTAAAGAAATCCCAATCCTCTACACTGCATGCCCCAGACACCTCAACCTCATTACTGCAGTCAACAGAACGTGCTAGAGGGATAGGTTCATAACCCAGAGACTGCCCATTTTATGGAACAGATTCTCATACATGTCAAACAGAGCACCTCACTGGCCCTCTTTAAGAAAAATCTTGATGAGTGGATGAGAAATAGAAAATTCACACTGGAGATCACTCCAGTGGCTCTACTCAACAGAGGCACTGGGAACTAAGGTCGGGTGGCACGATTCCAGGGTAATCGTATGGGCTAGGCTTGTAAAGGCTCCAGGGCCATTAGCCTAGTACACACCTATGAAACCGTGAATCTATGACAATAAAAAAATAAGGTAACAGATTTATAACCCCTTGTATCATCACCAGAGATACTCAGGCTACAGATATATTCACACTAAAGAATGAATATCACATCTGTGAAGTTCTACATATAGGAGCAGTAAAGTAGTTAACAGCATATTTTTATTGTATCTGATGCCAGCTTGCTCTGTACTCCATAAGTAAAAATTTGAAAATCCCTGAGACCTCAGGCATTATAGAGAAACTCTCTCAATTGGGAACTAACCCCTACATTACCAGATGGGTAGCCAACTGGCTATCTGACAGAATACATACTGTCAAAGTGGGTGACTTCACCTCTAGCAAAAGACCAGTCACCAGTGGTGTACGACAGGGTTCTGTGTTAGGCCCTCTACTTCTTAGAATTTATTTCTCAGAAGTCCTGGAAAACTTGGACAGCAGTAATTGTCCATGTTCCCTGACAATTGCAAGCAACCATCAGGTCCCCCAACAATGTTAATATACTGCAGAGAGTTAACACAGACAAATGATTAGTGCCAAAGCCATGGATTAAAGCTAAATGCAAAAAAAAATGCATTATTATTCCCTTTGGGAAAGTTAACATCCCGACTAATTACATTATAAACAGCACCCCCCCCCCCAAGTGTAAACCTAGTGGTACAACATCTGTGTACTCAGGTTGATAGCAATTTAAACTTTGACCACCACATATCCATAGTAATAAAGAAATCCTTCTATATGGCACATCTTATTAGTAAAGGTATCTCAGCTTGATTTAAGGATGTTATAATTCCATTATACTTTGCTCTCAAAAGACCAATAACTGAGTTCAATGCTTACTTTTGCATGTACCTCACCAGACACCTGCAAAAATAGGAAAGACCACAGACGTTTCTCTCCAAGAAATTATAGGATACACAAAACAAGTCGTATGTGGAAAGACTGAAATCCATGCCACTGTATTCTGTCCTCTGCAGGTTGTTAAGAGGTGAACTCTGCTGGATTATAGGGCAGTCTCTGACATGGCCTTGAGAGGAAATGTTACACATTACTAAATCAAACTACAGGAGGGTCATCCACTCCAGGGATCTTAACATAGCCTCTGACATGAACAGGCCATGCTCGAGAGATAGATACATCTCCCAGAGGCTACCACACCTCTGGAACAAGCTTCCAATTCATGTGAAACAGAGATCCTCCCTGACCATCTTCAAAAAGCAACCTAGATCAATGGATGGGCCACCACAAGTTCACTCCTGTGGTGCTGCCTATATCCCTCCTGGACAGAGGAAGACAGTATTAACTACCTCAGACCCTTCACTCACCTAACCACTGACAATTGGGGCAAATCTAAATAAATATGGCTAGGCTTGTAAGGGCTCTAGGGCCATTAGGCTAGGAACCTCCTATGAAAGTGAAGGGACACTTCTATGTAACTAGGTATGCAAGTATCCCAAGGCTGGCAAATACTTTTAAATGTGTCTGCTTTAAGGTGTATATAGCATATTTTGGCCTCATGATCACCTGCTTAGTATTACTCCTGTGTTGCTGTGTACAGCACATATTCTAAGATACCCATCAGAAAATGAATGATAATCATTCACATTACTGTTTGTTACCCTCAAAAAGAAGGGACCAATCTAAAAATACAGCCAGACACACAAACACTTGCATAAACATTTTTTCTTTGCACACATGTGCATGCACACATACATATGAATAAGAAAATAGTCAGCTAATTCCCACCTGTTAGAAAACAAACTGATCCACTGTAAAATATTAAATTAAAAAGTCAAATCAAAATAAGCCAAAAAACTTGGCAAGTCCTATCCACATGTCAATAACTGCCCCCTCACACCACAGTTAAAATAAGGAACTTGTGAACTAATACATAAAGCCATTGCAATACTTCCTCATACAGTATTACAATAGTATATTAAATACATAATCATACCAATTTCTTTCTCAATATTTGCACATAGTACAGCATCTGAATCAGCAATAAAAATTAGTTGGACAATCTCACAATAATAAAAAAAGCTATGCTTACCAATAATATCCAGTAGTTATCAGGAATGTATCTGCTTCACTCAGTCCATGGTAGTCATTGGAATGTATCTGCTTCACTCAGTCCATGGTAGTCATTGACTTCTACAAAGATGATTTCATTAAAATGACCTTCTCAAAAACCTATCCAGTATGCATGTACCAAAATGTAGCTATTATCCCTAGCACAGAGCTCAAAAACTCCACCCCCCAAAGGTCTATTCCCCCCTTTCACAAAACCCACACAGTCCATTTTCTAAAACAATAGCAATATAAATGGACTGCAGTAAACTCCAGCTTTTCACTCTGACTGTGGGTTCTCAATGGAGCCAAAAATCCTGTAAGAAGTTCAAAACAATCATCACCTCATACAAAGACTTATCCTAATAACAATGGTTTCTGTAGCAAATCTCTTACATCTCTTACACTGAAACTACAATCCCTTCAGGATTAACATGGCTAGTCACAGAATCACTAAGACATGCATAAATGAACTTCTGTCTCCACTATCTTATCAAGGAGAATGGGGATATTGTCTCTGCAACAGCAAGGTGAAGGAAGACATTTTCACCTTTATTCCCACCTACTGTGACATTCATTTTAGCAGTGAAAAGCTTTGTTTTAACTGAAGCTTCAAGTGATTAGCAAACACTGACACATAGCTTGGAATGATATGATCTAACGTACAGTGAATCACTTGAAAAGTGACATACAGTAGCTTGTCTTACCCTGTAGCATAAACTACAAGAAAAACAAGAGTTTTCACGTGCGTGACATGTTAAACCTCCTATAACCTACACCAGTGGGAAACATGCAAATGAAGGAAATCAAATATTTCAGCTAAATGACTTCTAAATGTCCATAACTTTTTACTTTCAAAGTCTTTATGAATAAATTTAGGGCAATAAAACCAAATACCAAACACCATAAGCTATCAACAAACACAGCAGCTTAACACTATCAGCAACTCATAAATGGGCTGTTTGGTTATATTTTAGAAACAAAGGATCTTTAAATCTAGCTGATATCCATAACCATTAAGGTGTCTGCAAACTATCTCAACTAACAACTAAACAAAAAAAAAAAAAAATATCACGCATACAAACCAATTAGTTAAAACTACAATAAAAACTTAGCTGAGCTAGATTTTTCACTGTATGATTACTTAAACCTCCACTAATAGAGGCCCTTGGGGAATATGCAAATGATCCCTTAAGGACATCGTGTTCCAGCTAAATGGCTGCTGAATGTCCATGACTTTTTACTTTTTGAGTCTTTATGGACAGATTCATAGCCAAACAGTTTATTTATGCTCTGCTGATGAGGTCATAAGAAGCATGCCTCTCAACCTCTCAGCACAAAAAATCTGGACAAGGCCTGACAGAATGGGGGTACAAAGGCCCAAAAATAGGTACGTATTTTAAATATTGCTTTTATAAACCTAGAAAGTTGTTAGAATAACAGGATTTGTATTAACGTGCATTTTTCTGAAGGATAAGAAGTTTGAAACACAAATGTATATCATTATTTAGTGACTTCAATCCTCAGATCATCCCAGTGACTTGACAGAAAATAATAAATTTTTTGAGGAAGAGATCAAAAATATGAGGCAAAAATCTGGACATTCTGTGAATATCTGTACAGTTGAGAGGTATGATAAAAAGGCCAAGATGTGCATGTCCAAAGCTAGTGGCATGTTGCTTAGTTGGCTTGAATCTGTCCATTAAAAGTAAAATGTCAGGGAAGTCATTTATCTGAAACACTTAATGCCCTTATGGAGTCATTTGCATAGTTCCTACTGGCCTGTATTATCATAGGATCATAGTATCATAGGTGATTACTAGGCTATCCACCCGTAGGTCATTTTAAGACTAGCCATTTCATCCCATTGTAATACCATAGAAACACTAGTCAGCACCCAAGATTGCATTTAGTGATGACTGTCCATGTCCAGGAGGGTTGTGAGCACTATACCCAGTAAGAATTTACCATGTCCCATGCACGTGTCAAGGTTCCTCTTGAACATTGTCATACAGTGCTCTGTTTCATAGCCTGTTCCAAAGATGCATATGTCACTGGGAGATAAATCTGTCCCTCCAGCATGTCCTATTTAAGTCGCAGTCCATATTTAGTTCCCTAGAATGGATAGCACTAGTCCCATTTGATTTATGGGTATGCAGCAAGTTCATTAGGTTTGGGTCTTTTGCTCTGTATGCCATGCATAAGTCTCCCCTAAGAAGTCTATATGATATGGAGTATAGTGACAGTCTGTGTAATGCACATGCTGGAGCCCCTTGATCTTCTTTGTAAGAAACTTCTGAGGTCTCTTTAATTGCTGCAGGTGCTTAGTACAGTATGTTCTGAATGGGGTGTTATACTCACTTATAGGCTGGATAAGTGCCGAATATAGGCGGCTATAACTTCATCTGCTCTTGAGGTGATGCCTTTACTAATCAAGTCTGATGTGTAGAAAGCCTTCCTTACTATAGTAAACACATGGTGGTCGAAGTTAAGGTTGTAGTCAACTTGTGATCCCACTTATGTATTGTTGTTGATTTAATAGTGTGAAGTAACATTGTTTGTGCTGAAGGGAATAATGATGCGGTTTTTTGCATTCAGTTTGAGACTGTGACAAATACACCAGTCACTGGTCTGCGTGAGACCATCCTTTGGAAATTCAATGATTGCACCTAGTTTGCAGTTGTCTGCAAACTTGGTCAGCCACAACCCTTTAGTTTTGACCAGAACTTCTGAGAAGTATATACCAAACAGTAAAGGGTTCAGCAATGACCCCTGTGGCACCCCGCTGGTAACAGGTCTGCTGGTTGATGTGGAATCACCAACTTTGATAGTGTGGGTCCGGTTTGTGAGCCAGATGACAACCTATCTTTCAATGAAAGGGATTAAATTCAATTTGATAAGTTTTTTGGTAATGCCTGAATGTAAGATTGTATCGAAAGCCTTTGCTAAGTTGAGGTATGCTGTGTGCACAGATTTGCCCTCATCAATGGCCTTGGTCACATTTTCAAAGAAATCCAGCAGATCTAACCGGCAGGATCTGCTCTTCACAAAGCTGAACTGGGTAGGATCCAGGGTTTGGAAGTGACATATGTCTTTATTTATGGGGTCCATAATGATAGGTTTCATGACCTTATAGATGAGGCTGGTGAGGCTTATGGGTCTGTAATTCACTGGGTCTCTTGCTAGGCCACCTTTGTGGAGGGGAATAACTGTAGCTGTTTTCCATTTTGCAGGAACAAAGCCTGTGGTTAGGCTATGATTGAAAAGGGTACCTAGTGATGATGCTAGTTCATCTTCATGTTTTAGCCTCTTTAGAAGACAGCCTGGGATGTTGTCTGGTGCCAGAGAGGCTACATTTTTTGCCTTGGACAGGGCTTTGAGGACCTGTTCTTCAGATGTGTAAGGTGGGGGTGGTGGGTTGGAGGAATGCTTGTTGTAAGTTAGGGGCGGATAAAGGAGTGAAACTTTCAACAAACCTATCTGCTAGCAGGTTTGCTGTCTCTGTGGAGTCAGTGTGTGTGTGATACCATTGGCCACTAGTTCTGCACATGTCTGGGTCCTACCCTTTAGGTTGCGTACATAGCTGCAAAAGACTTCATGGTTATTCTTGGCTGTACTTGCTAAGTTTCTCTGAAAGGAGCCCTTGCAGAATTTGACAAGTTGTCTTATTTGCCTGTTGAGGCTGAGGAGGGTGCTTTTCCATTGTTGGGGCCTTGCCTTTGTTTTTTAGGACAGCATCTTTTTGCATTTATTGTAACGTTTGTTGCTGCTGCATGTCCATCATGGCAGCTTGTTTTTACTTGTGGCTCTGGCTTTAATTCATTCTGGTACAGCTGAGCTTGTACATTTATGCAAGTGATTGTACAGGGCTTTAGAGTAAGCGTCAGCATAGTTACCACTTCCAGCTTGGGATGGAGCTTGGAGTGCATTTATACCTTCACTGTAGTTTGACTTGGTGAAGTTATTTTTATCTGATATTACCCTTTGTGAGATTTGGTGTTAGTGCCAGCTGGAAGGTGACTGAGTTGTGGTCAGTTTTTACTAATGAGGGTCCGACAACTGCAGCAGTGCACCTGTTTGACATGTTGGTAAGGACCAGGTCTAGAATGTTTGCTCCTCTTTTTGGGGTATGGACAATTTTTTCCAGGGCATTTGAATTAACAAAGTCAAGGAACTTTTGTGCTAGAGAGTTAGGGCTAGAGTAGGCTTCCCAGTTGATGGTGGGATAATTGAAATACCACATAACCAGTGTGTTCAGTATCATTTGGATTGTCTCCAGGATGTTTAAGGCATCACACGGTGAAAACTCTAGCCTGGCTAAGTTTTTCTTGTAGTTTTTACTAATTGATTTGTCTGCATGACTTTTTGGTTTAGTTGCTAGTTGGGATATTTTGAAGACACCTTAGTAGTTATGGATATCAGCTTTGTTTAAAGACCCTGTGTTTCTACAGTATAACCAAACAGCCACACAGTCCACTTATGCTGTGCTGCTGAGGTCATAAGAAGGCTGAAATGTGTATATCCACAGCTAGTGTCATTTGCTGCATTGGCCTGAATCTTTCCATAAAGACTCAAAAATTAAAAATTCACAGATATTCAGAAGACATTTAGCTGAAACATTTGATGTCCTGTAGGGGTCATCTGCATATTTTCCATGGACCTCTATTACAGGAGGATTAAGGTATCACATAGTGAAAACTCTAGCTTGGTTAGGTTTTTCTTGTAGTTTTTACTAACTGGTTTCTCTGTGTGACCTTTTTACTTTTTGGTTAACCATATAGTATAGCATTTTGACAAAAATGCCATTACTTTTTTTTCTAACAAAAAAACATCTTCATTGAATTATCACTTATGACATAGGCAACCATACATTTATAGTTTATTTAAATGAAAATAAACAATTTTGAC